>NC_046159.1:105547661-105560161 GCF_011064425.1 Rattus rattus | reverse complement strand
ATGTTGCCTCTCTTGTCTGTGATACGTGTTAGGAATTTTAATCAATATAAATGATACTAAAATTTTGTCTTTGCTATAACATCAAAGAAAGTATAATTACTTTTTTCCACATTACGTTACCTTTGGGTGGTCAGATTCAAAATGTCAGGTTGTAGGATATATGCAGAGTTCTGGTGGGGGGGTGGGCAGGTGGTAGCTAAAAGATAGTGCCCCCGACTGCGTCTGAAGCTAGGCCTACGTGAGAGCGGAGCGGCAGACACCGTGCCTCTTCAAACCCACCATCAGACGTTTTAGGTATGAGCTCCGAATGCACTGCCATAGGCAGACGGATGCTGTGGACCTCTGTTCCTTTCTGTGGAGTCGGTTGCTGTGTACACAGCATCTCTAGCAAGGCTGTCCATGAGTGCACAGGGTCTGGGCATGGCCATGACTGTATTTTCCTGCAAGGTAATCCGAGGGAGCAGTCACATAAACCGTACACCTCTGAATAGAGGAAAAGTAGTATTTCATACCTAGTATTTAATTCAGAGTATAATACTAGAGTTTTCAGAAATGTCTTACTTGTGGACCATTTCAAAGAATTAGATTATAAACAAGATAGGGAGATACCCATTTCAGTTCTTCTAGCAATTAGTACATTGCTATATGGTTAGACCTAAATGGACAAGGGTTATAATGGAGTAGGTGCACAATCCTCAAGATCAGTGATTGGATGGATGAGGACTGTTCCCAGCACATGGGTGTTTCCTCTTCAAGTTGGGCTGCAATGATGCCGCCAGGCAAGGCAAGTCCTGAAGTGAGTGATTCCCTGGCATATGTAGTTCTGTAGAAACAATGGTCAATATTAAGATTTCGCCTGTCTGTATATGTGATAAAACTATACGATTCTGTCTGTTCTCAGGGGCCCAGTACCAATACCTACTGTCAGTGGCCATCAGTATTTTGCAACAATAGATGAACTACAGAGAACCTTTGAGCTCTGCGAAGACCACGTTAAAGCCCCCTTTGGACCATACCCTGAAACAAGGTTAGTTGGATTGAACAGTTGTTTTCTACAGGTTTGTTAAAATCGTGGTTTCCATTTGTAAGCTTTGGAGAAATTCTGAAACTGTGCAGGGGGCCCACCTGTCACTAAAATCTTCGAGGAGCAGACTTTGTAGAGCACACGACGCCTCCTTTGTATTCTTGGGGAGGGACACAATAAGGCAAAGCAAGTGGAGCTATTCCATCCAGCAGCAGAAAAAGCAAGAACCCAACAGCACTGCAGGCATTCTTTCTGGGAGAGTGGAGGGTAATCGGCCTCTAGTCTCCGTTGTGCTGTGGCTCAGCTATGACCTTGACTCCTGGCTTACCTTTGTCCCTGTCCAGCATTTAATGAAGTTCTCTTGGTTTCCACTGATCCCGAAGGCATCCAGTAGCTTTTCGACACCATCCTCTTTAATATCGACATGAGCCAGCTCGGTACCTGTAATTTGCAACCAACGTCTCTGATTAGTGCATTATCGACCGATGGCTGGCATTTAAAAGGCCATTTCAAGGTCCCAATGTTCTAATATGTCAAAAAGCAGTACAAAAGCTGCATACAACAGGTTGCTTAAATTTTTATTTAGAGCGAGCTGGGGAGGTGGCTTAGTGGGCAAAGTGTTTGCCACATAAGCATAGGGACCTGAATTTGGATCCCCAGCACCCAAAATTGGGCACAGCAGTACATACCTTTAATCCGACACCTGAGAAGACACAGAAAAGGACCCCCGGGGTTGCTGGCCAAGCCATCTTGCTGAATAAGTCTAGTGAGGGACCTTGTCTCAAAAAAAATAAGAATTGAATAAATAATTTGATCAATCAATCAATTTGAAGAAGACATTCAAGATCAACATCAACTTCTGGCTTCCACGTGCATACACACATACATGTATGTACACTATACCACACATATGCACACACAAAAACATAATCGCACAAGTTTTTTTTTTTTTCATTTAAATGTCACTAAGGGCTGGCAAGATGGCATAGCAGGCGAGCCACTTGCTATTTGAAGCTGATGGCCTGAGCTCGATCCCCCGGAACCCACAGAAAGGTGGAGCATGGACAACAACTCCACAGAGTTGTCCTCTGACTTCCACGCATGCTCTGTGGCTTATGCATGCCGCATGCCTGCACATGTGCTCGCTCTCACATATAATAAAAAAATGAATTTGAATGTTCCTAACATGTTGTTGGAGACACTGAAAAATATAAATGAGAAGGCAAAAATGTTTTGATTACTTACAAACATTTAATATTAATAAAGAATTCACGCAAAGTACCTTGAAAAATACTAAAGCCCTTATTGAATAAGTGAGCAAAAGTTATACACTGTTCACAAGGGAAGTGAACTTGGGACAAATGGATACATAAGGGACATAGCGTTGGACCTAGCTTGTAATTGCAAAACAGTTTCAGGTAACGGAGCATCTCCTGCTTGCTGAATTAGCAAAGCTTCTTATTTTAAAAGAGAGAGAGACAGACAGAGACACAGAGAGACTATGAGAGGGCCTAGATTTTGTTGGGAAATCAGCCCGAATCTGTCTCAGTTTGCCTTTCTGTTCCTGTGGTAACATACTGACAAGAAGTAACTTGGGAAGGAAAGGGCTTGTTTCAGTCTACACATAGATAACAGTCAGTGGCTGAAGGAAGTCAGGGCAGGAACCGGAACACAGGAGCTGATGTAGAAGCCATGGAGGGATGCTGCTTACTGGCTTGCTCCCCTTGACTTGATCAGACTGCTTTCTTGTAGTCTCCCAGGTGACTCCAGTTTGTAACAAACTACCCAGCACAGGTACTTAGATCAAAATCCTAAAAACTGTACTTACTATTCGGCCAGTTATCTCACTGTAAAATGGAGATAATTTGCAGAATTGGCTATGTCTTAGTCTATTGAAGTTGCTTTGACAAAACACTATGAATTAGATATTATATAAAAACAAATTTATTTCTTATACCCACACACCACACACCCATATGAACATACATGCGCGTGTGCGCACACACACACACACACACACACTTATTTCTAAGCTCCTGCACACAGGATTTGTGCTTCCTTGTCTTGTACATCAGCAGTTTTATCTATTTTACAGCATCATGTTTGCACAAGGGGTAAGGAGTTTTTGCTGTTATATATACTATTTCGTATACATTAAAGCTGGGTCACTTGCTGCAGACACTGTTTAACTAGGTCAGTAGAGGTTTGTAAACGACTGACCTTACTTGATAAAAGTGTTCCGTAAAGTCAAGGGTGTAAAGTTTATGGCCAATAAGAGTTTTGATTTCATTTTCATTTTTTCCACAGAAAGGATTCCAATATTTCTCAAAGATATTCTACATTATTTCAAACTTGTCCATGGTTCAAAGAACTCCCCTTTCAGCTTCCAGAGGGCGGGGTTTCTTCTCGACCAGGATCAGCAGGAAGTGACTTAGATGTCGATGGGGCCTTAAAAGGTATGTATTGTTCTACCTACGGTCTATTCATACTACCATAATTATGCTTCCGACTGTTGTGATCCTTTACAATGATTAGAAATTAAATGACCGTTTCAAGTCAGAGGCTCCCTGTGAGGTTTGGTGCCCCACAGTTACAGAAGAGAAACTAAGTTCAGAATGGTTAGAAATTAGCCCTTGGTCACCTAGCAACTTAGAAGAGAAGCCACAATGCTGGTTACCGAGGTCTGGGCCAGGACACATGCTCTCTGGACAAATCTGTGGTGACTCTATCCAGCAAAAGTGAAGGGAAGCACAGAGGATTTCAAATTGCTGCCCCATCTCCTCCTGTGAGTAGTGGAATTCTGACAGGTTTTATGTAGAAAGATCTGGCCCGATGCTTCCCATCCACTCTCTTTCTTGCCCCTTTACATACATGTGTGTGGCCATGTTCTACCTAGGAATAGATAGAGAAGGCCCCGGCTGAACCCCCGCTCATGAGAGTGACCAGAGGATCACAAAAGAAGCTAGAGGTCAGAGTTCGCCTTGGCCACGAGGACACAGTGTGGTGTTACCTACAGGAAGCAAAGACAAGCTGACTTGTCTCTCATATCCCACTCACCTCTATTTCCCTACATATCCCTCCCTCAAATCCATGACTTTGGTTTTGTTTTGTGGTACATTTAGTTTAACCATAACCATCTGTATAATCACTGGATTGGAACTATCCATTGGAATCTGGTGGGGACACCAGTGGGTCCATAATGGAAAGCAGCGGCTCTCCCCTTTCCCTGGTTTTGTCAGTAGGAAATTGTTCAAAATAAATCTTAACAGAGTCAAAATAAAAACAAACAAACAACTGTGGTAGATCCTTTGCCTCACATATGTGATGCCCTAACTTAACCCCCAGTAGTGCCTTCTCCTGCTCGAAAGGCTTCTGGTCACCAGGCAAGTGTACACAAGCCCATCCTGTCCAACCATGTGCATGTGATGCTGGCCTCCTACCCACTCTGGGCATGATATTTATCGCTGATCCTTTGTGGTGCAGGAATTCTAAACTTATTTTCCTTGTGTACCAAGGGACTGACTCCGTGCACTACCTTTTTTTGCCTCTTGACGTTTTACAGCACTTCGTGTAACATCCTCTATGCAGGATAAAGTTGCCCAGCACAAAAGAATGTCTGCACTCGCAATAACTTACCCGGGTTCCAACACCAAACCCACCCTTCCTCCAATCCCACATGGCCGAAGATAGACCAGCACTGAGATCTCGGATCCTGGCAAACAGACCAGCGCCATTGACATCTGATCTAAACATGAAAGCGGAAACCCTTGTTCTCACAGAGTTCAGTCCTTCCGTCTGATCTGGCCATGGATCTCAGCTGTTTCCCGTGCACACAACTCATGACCAAAGGAAGAGTCAAAATCTCTTGATCAATTTATACTGTGATTCTCTAAAGAGCGTCTTTTATTGATTTTTGTTTTCCATGTTAGTCATTCTTACCTTTGAAAAATGTCACTTGAGTTTTGTCTTCCCACAACTGATTTTCCCGGCGGATTCCTATGCTGAGATCTAAGATTCCAAAGTCTCCCTGCATTTTTCATTTTATGCACAATGGGTTCTTTGGGCTTACCTAACTAGGATTGTGTGGTTCAGATTTCCAGGACTATGATGATTCGCTTAAAATATGAATGTTTTTATTCTAATTATGAAAACATGGTAGAGCACCATTTAACTTGTGTCCAACATGATATCAACTGCATCTCTCAAAGAGAATTAATATAATTTGGGAGAGCTCTTTAGTACCACTAAGGAATAAAAAAATATCACATTTCTTTTTCACCCTTTCCAGACTAATTATATACCTGTTATTAGAAATATTTTGCAACAACTTTCATTATCCTTGTGATCTTACTCCATGGTATTTACAGGAAGTAAATATTGAGTACTTAATGCTGATATTCAGTTTACGTGTGCCCAAAAGGCTATCCTCACTGTGAAAATGTTGAAACACATCCTTCTGGGTTGATAAATAGCTTCTTCTCCACGTGTTGATGACCAGTTGGACCGAGACTCTCTGCATAATACAGACTATTTGTTGACTATTTTTATTATTTACTGACAACCCCATCTTAACCTGTCAGCCCTGCCAATACCCTCCATAACAGAGACTCGGGCTTAACATGATCCACTATTTCGTCTTTTCTTACCTTGCTCCCAATTTGGAGGAGACTAAAGTCTGTGTTAGTCAGCTGTCTCCCCTGGGACCAAGTGTGAGATAAACAGTGTAAAGGAGGATTGGTTTTGGTTTCCATTTCATACTGTGGTTATCGGGATCTGCTGTTTGGGGCCTGAGACAAGACAGAATCCTTGGGACAAAGCTCCCCCTGCCCTATTCACCTCAAGGTCACCAGCAAGCAAAGGGAGAGGAAAGAAAGGCCCAGGCACAAGATACAGTATTCAAGAATATTCTCCCAAGGACCTAATCCTTTCTACTGAGTCCCGCCTGCTAAGTGTCTACCATTTTTTGATAGCCCGTGGATGAGATCAGAGCCCTAAGAAATCTTGTAGAAAGCCAGCCTTTCTACCACTGCCCTTTCTCCACAGTGCCAGAACCTGTCACGTGGGAAGCAGTAATGAGCTGCTCCTCCTCATTCCTGAGGGGACCTACCCCTTCCTGCGGTGCTGGAACAATGCTAGATAGACATCGTTTAAGAAAGATCCCTGTTGGCACTAGTGATAAGATCTATAAGTTCCTATTATAAGCACTCCTTCTGATGTTCATCTTCCTGTAATTAATCAGAGATATTGCTTGGGGGAGGGGCAGTGTCACTACAGAATTGGCAACTTGGCACCTGCTGGACTCTCCCTTACTTGCCTGCCTGCCTTGTACAGAAAGACTGTCCGTTCTCAGGCACCTTGAGAAAAATGACACACTAGTCACAGCTGCTTGCTACGGCTTCTCAAGGTGCATCCCTGATCAGCTCTGTGGTTAGAACTGGATTTCTTCTGATTGCAAAACTTGATGACTTTAGATAATCTAACAACCATTTTGATCCAGGCCAAAGGGAAGTGTACTTCCTGTCTGACAGCACCAATCTACTCATGCAGGTGGAACTTCCTGTCCCATCACGCCAGTTGGCTCTACCCTCTAGCAATTCTGCATTGGCCATTAGGTCTCCACCGTGTCTGATCATAGCATGTGGTAAGCAGGATGACCTCATGCCACAAGCTTAAACCCTCAAGTGAAGGAAACTTATTCCCCCGTCCATTTAAAATAATTTCAGTCCACCTGAGGTTTCTCCCCCTCTAGCTTTCCATCTTGGATCAAATCTAGCCTCCAGGAAGCCACAACTGTTCATAACATAATGAGGTGTCATCTGGATTCTGCAAGAACTCAATCTTGAATAGATCCTGTTTGCCAGACTCTGTTCCCCTAGCCCCATCATTCCAGCCATTCTAGGTCAATTGTATCAGCCCTCTCTTTAAGGAAGCGTTAGTTCTCTTCATAAAAAGGACATCCTAAGCCAGATGCTCCCTGGTCTGGGGTCAGTCTCAGCGGTCCTCTGCCTTGACACTCATGTCGTCACCTTTCCTTGACGAGGTCCCCCCAAGCGGATGTATTGATGGCTAGCCATCCTGATGACTGGTGAAGCTGTACATGGTAATCCAGGCTAAGATGCCCTCATTTTCCATGCCCTGCTCCCATAGGCTGTCTCTGTTCCCAAAGCTGTTTCTCTAGCAGAGTGGCGCTCAGTCTGGTCTGCGTATCAGACTTTCTGTAATGTGAAAAATACCAACGCCCAGACGCTATCTCAAGCCAGTTGAATAAAGCTGTCTGGGGATGGAGGCTCAGGTACCTGATTGGTGGAGTCTCCAAGGTGACTCTAGTGTGCAGCCGTTTAGTCACTTTGCTGGAATCTAGAAGGAGCTTTCTAGAATGATTTTGTCAGAATTTTAAGATTTTTTTTTTTTTTTTGCCTTCAAGTAGCTTATGAGTGGTCCTCTCACCACACCTTCATCAGCATCAAGTACACTATTAACATAATTATTTAATCATCACTGACTTTGGCATTTGCAAATATGTTTGTCTTACTGAATAGGCTTACTTTGTTGAATGTGGGAATATTTGCCCACAGGCCTGTCTGTGCCCCATGTGCACACGAAACCTGCAGAGACCAGAAGAGTTCAGAGCCCCTGACACTGGAGTTACAGATGGCTGTGGAGCTCCATGTGGTGCTAGGAATCGAACCCGGGTTCTCTGGGAGAGCAGCCGATGCTCTTAACCATCTCCCCAGCCCCTAGGTTTACTATTTTTATATACTTGTTAGTTTTTACTTTTTAGTCACACCACAGATTCACACTCTTGTTTTTTTTCTAGTCTAAAATATTAGTTTTCCCCTATGCTTTCCATGAACTAATATATCAAATACTAAGTATGTAGCCCTCGGTTGTTATACCTTCCGATATACCAGTCCATTGCATTAGACCGTGTCTACTTTAAATGGACTTTTATGTCTGTTTTCTTCTGTGGTGTTTGCCGTGGTGTGTTCATGAATTCTGATTTCTGAAAGCAATACTCGGTGTCCAAGAAAGAAAGCTTTCTGTGGTGAAACGTGCAGAGGCATCTGTGTTGGTCATGTGATAGCCATTTGCTTAGAGGCTGTTGAGCCCTTGAATGTGACGAGCCTGAGGAACTCCCCTTGTCATTACTTTAATGGAAGGAGCTGTATGAGATTGAGGGCTACCATCCTGAAAAGTCTAATGCTAGAAAGTTCCTCAGACTTTCACTCTTTGGAGGCCTACGGTTACTTTCAGAATTTTGGGGGTGTATTATGAGTAAATGAGCTATTTTAAACAATAACTTACATTTTAAAAACCTTTATTAATTTTTGTGTACTATTTCCTTAAGGATTTGAAAAGCCATCAGAGGAACTGGAAAAATCTAGTATGTAAAATATTACTACTCTCTAATTAAGTTTTGTTAATTGTGCTATTTAAATGGCCAGATACATCTTTTTTTTTATCAGTTTGCTCTAGCATACAAGATAACAGTATTTAGTGCTACATAATAATTACGTTTCAGTCTCTCTTTTCTTTTGTCTAAAATAGTTTTTGTTACATCAATTTTGATGTTATGTTAATCAGCCCATAAGTGCTCAGCGCCACTGTTTCGAGTTCACAGATTTCACCTTGTTTTACTATCAAAGGGCCCCTTTGTTCCTTGTTCCCTGGGATGGTTTGGCTTTGAACTTCCCTTGGTAACACTTCCACCCCTGCTCTCTCTTCTCTGCTCTGCTCGCCTCTCCTTTTAATCTAAGTCTTTGATTGCAATTTAATTTTGGTCTGCCTGGTTTTCCTTTTATTAACCAAACCCCAGTCTGTCTTTTACTTCGATTATGGAACAAGACTGCCTCTTTTTGTAAGTTTTAGTACACATCCAGTCCCGTTCTGTCATAGTGCTGTATATTTTCAGATGGGCCTGGGATCGCTGGGGCTGCAGTTTGGTTTTGTTGGTGGTTTGTTTGTTTAGTTTTTCTCCATCTCAGTGATTAGTTCACGCCTCTTGCTGCATACATTGCTGCTCTCACTTACAGTAATTTAGAAGGTGTATTTTCCCTACCCTGTTATTTGTCATGTAAATTAAAGTATCTTTGTTTCTCCTTCACACTCCTAAAATTGTGCCTCTAATTAAGAGTGATAGGCGCTGTATGGTTGGCAGTGCATGCCTGTGTCACTAGGGAAGCCAATGAAGAAAGAACGATGACGGGATCGAGGCTAGCCTGGGCCACATAACAACTTCAAGGCCAGTCAGCATCACAGAGGGATCCCGCTTCAAAATAAGCAAGAGCTGGGGACATAGTTCAGTGGTAGCATGCTTGCTTGTCATGTAAAGGCCCTGGGTTCTGTTAGTGTCCGTGAATCGATGAAGAATGATACTTCAATTAGTATGTAAAAATAGAGTTTATTTCTGCTCGCAGGGACCCAATTCCATCGGGATGGAAGGACCCCAACTGAATTCTCACATTTAGTTTTAAATCCAAAAAGAACATGAGGGAGGGGTAGGTGATCTGTATCTTTATTGGTGGGTTCTATCTCTGGGGTCTGGGGGATGCTATGATCGAAACTATTTTTGCTTCATGCCAAGTAGGGGTAGCTCTTGACCTCTTGGCTTACGTCTGCTGCTGTTTCAGTAACTGACTTGCCCAGTTCTGGGAGTTAGAGACTCAGACCTGGTCTCCTAAACTGCTAGTTTACAGCCTGTCATGGAGTCAGCCTGGCTCCAGCCAATTCCCTCCTTTCAGTTTGATACATGGTACCAGAAGAAAATAGACTCAGTATTCTTCCCAAGTGAGCCCTTTAAGAGCTATTTTATATTAATATTGCTTTATATTAAAGATTTGTATTTTTCTATTCGTTTCTGAAATTGTTCAGTAGTTTCAATGTTTAATACTAATTTTTCATTGTCAATGTCTTTTAAAACTTTTTATATTTTTATGTATCTGTGTACCTGGTGGTTATGTGTATGTATGTGTGTATATGTGTGTGTGTGTGTGTGTGTGTGTGTGTGAGAGAGAGAGAGAGAGAGAGAGAGAGAGAGAGAATATGTGGAGGTCAGAAGTTGATGTCAGGTGTCCTTTTCAGTTGATTTCCATCAGCCTGTCTGTCTGTCTATCCATCCATCTATCTATCCATCTATCCATCTATCATCTATCTATCCATCCATCCATCCATCTATCCATCCATCCACCTATCTATTTCTGGGGCAAGGTTTCTCCACATAGCTCTGGCTGTCCTGGAACTCGCTTTATAGACCAGATTAGCCTCAAATACCAAGATCAGCTGCCTCTGCCTCTGTAGTAGTGGGAGGCATGTGTGGCTTCCACCATACTTTTTGAGACAAGGTCTCCCTGAGCCGAGAGCTCAGCAATTCAGCAGTACTAGCTAGTCAGCATGCCCCAGGGCCCCTCCTAACCATCTCTCCAGTGCTGTGGTCACAGGCATGAGCCATCATGCGGCTTCTTACACCGTGCTAGGGATCCCACCATGGCACCTCATTCTTCATTGGTAAGCGCTTGAGTGATCTCCTCAGCCTCCATTGTCTATAGATAGAGCAGAGAGTGAAAGAGGAGAGGCATTTCAGAGTATGTCCACAGAACTAGAGAAGTCCACTCAAATTCTCTGTTCCAGCATGGAAGGAAGGTGACAGGTTTAACACATTTTTTTCTTCTATTCCTGGGATACGTTTTCTTCCTGCTGTGCCTCTGTGTTCGGTGGAAAGTCGGTAACTCACGGATAGGATGGGCAGGCAGTCCCATGCTGTCAAGTGACTTATATGTCTATGCTCCAATGTCCAGAAACCACTGAGTTTTCAAAGTTCATATAGATATGTGTCTGTGTGGATGAAGGTGTGTCCTTACTGCCACCTCCCAGAAAAGTCTGATGGCACTTACAGAGGCAGATTCAGTGTAATCAAAGAAGTATTAGCCAAGAAGGAAGCAAGGTCTCACTGACAGCTTCAGGTGACCTAAGAGTAAGTTAGAAAGTGGCTGTAGGAGCAGCAGCACCCTCCTTGAGAATGACTTGAGGCGTTTCCCCCCAGTAGGCACCAAATGAATGTGTGCACCACATTTAGCTTGG
Source organism: Rattus rattus (assembly GCF_011064425.1). Taxonomy (NCBI): domain Eukaryota; kingdom Metazoa; phylum Chordata; class Mammalia; order Rodentia; family Muridae; genus Rattus; species Rattus rattus. The sequence goes on along the minus strand of NC_046159.1, from coordinate 105,549,060 downwards.
GCATTCCATATGTTCTGAACAGACAGCGCCATTCCTTATCACGCCCTCTGAAGTGTAGATTATATAATGCAGACATCATGATTCTCCTTTACCTCCACTAAAGCCCTTATAGGAGAGGCTGTGTCTGAGTACGCAATGTGTATTACAATGATTTGCTGTGTGAAACTGCCCTCAGAATTCCTGAGTTCAAATCCTGCACCAGCCAAGTTTGACTTAGACAGTCTCCTTGGCTCTTTGCTTCTTCAGTTGTTAGGCTGAGTCATGGGGATTGATGGCTATTTCATTTGACAGAACCAAGGGTTGGGAAAAGTGGGGGGGTGGGGGCGGGGTGAGGGAGGGATGTAATGAATCAGGTTAGAATAGCAGGTAGGCCTCCAGCTCCATGTCCCCACCCTCTGTGACTGGGTCTTAAAATAGAATTAATAATCAAGTGGTATGAAGTGGAAAGGAAAAAAAACTATTTCCCTGCTGATTCTGAGACACATTTGTCACATTTTAATATCTGTAAAAATCAGGGCACATTTTTAAATCAATGGCAGTCCATAGTTGAACTGACGGCACTGTTTTTCTTGCTTGGTAGATGCAAGATGACGGTATATATTATAAGATCCTAGGTTTGATAAAATATGGTGTCCCTCGGAGGCAGCTGAGGTCTGTGTGGGCAGGCAGGTGGATCCCTTCACTGCCCTGGCAATCCATGAGGGCTGTAGCTGCCCACTGAAGGTCCAGGGAAGGCTAGGCTAAATGTGGTGCACACATCCAGGGTTGGTTACAGAAGATTGTCAGCAGAAGCCTTACCAGAGCTAGCTCTTTCCTTAGCCTTCTTTCTAGAGACCCTAATGATGAAGCAGAAGGAAATTACATGTGGTTAGAAGACTCCACTCCTCAACCAGGAGCGGAGTCAACGCCCCAGACAGCCTACCAAGATCCCGTCCGTGGCCACTTCTTATAAATACATACGTTTTCCCCACCGATCATGAAGGACTGCTGAGAGACCATAGCCAGTTGCCCCTTCTATGAGGGTGCCTGACTGAGATGCCATGACATTGAGGATGACCTCATATTCATTGGCACAGATGCTCCTGGAGGTCAGATGTTGGCTGAAGTCTCCCTTGATCATCCTCCACCTTGGTTTTCAGACAGAGTCTCTCACTGAAACTGAAGCTCACTGGGCTTCCCCAGGTTCTGGTTTATAGGGGAGGGCATGCCATTCCTGGGTTTTACGTGGGTGGTGGGGATTTGAACCCAGGTCCTTATGCATGACACCTTATTCACTGAACCACGTCTCTAGCCCCAAGACCCCTGTGCATGTAGAAACTCAGACTCACAGGAGGGAAGACTATGACTAGCCACTCTACCTCAGTTTTAGAAGAAACCATGTCTGTCTTCAAGAGAAATT
>NC_046159.1:105290161-105542661 GCF_011064425.1 Rattus rattus | reverse complement strand
TGTGCCCTGTCTTCCTCCTCTCTCCCGTGTTGCACTCACAGGACTTCTGGGCAGGAGGGACCCCATCCATGGCGGCTCAGCCGTCACACTGCACAGAGGCCCTCAGGAGGGTCTTTCATCCTCCCGGTGGCCTTGCTCCTAATGGGTTTTTTCCTTAAATAACTTGCTGGAAAAAATAAACATCTCTTTCGGAATGTGAATTATTCCCTTTCAGTTGTAAATTGGGAAATGAGATAATTGTTTTCTAGTTCCCCCTCTGAGAACCATTCGGAGTCCATTTAGTTTCTACAATTCCTCCATGACCTGAATGAACTGAGCATAATGTGTAGCTTATGAGCATCCTGACGGCTGCTACGTTGCTCTGCACACCGGGATGCCATTGGTTTGTGGGAGTCAGCTGCGGAAACAGCGCGCCAAGAGGCGTGGCTTGCCTTTTGTTCTTTCCCTTTCCTTGCCCCAAAGTCCCAATTCTACATGGAATTTTACTCTGAATTTACAAAAACCCGTTCTCAGACTGAGGGTCTCAGTGATAAATTCTGTGAGATCAAGGACCCCTGCTGTGTATAGTAGCTTGCCCAGACAATAGCTGACTATTAATTATGTGAGGCATAGACTCCAAAATGTTGGCTTTGTGTCTTTAGAAATCTGAAAATCCTCATACTCAGTGAACCAGGACATCCACTTCAAGGAATATTTTCTAAGAGAGAAATCTGATCAACACAAACAGATTTAAAATGAAAAACTTCATGGGATCCTTATAAGGGGCGGGGGAGCTAAAAGGAAACACATCAATATTTCTCTAGGTGGTGGGATCACCAGTAAATAAAATTGCCATAGTAGGCCACGTGTGCTATGACATCAGCACCAGATCTTTCCATCTTGATATTATTTTTGGCTAGTGTCTAGAAATCAATTGTTTAGAATAGCATACTTAAAAATAGCAATTCTGAATCCCCTCCCCACCCACTGTGTGTGTGTGTGTGTGTGTGTGTGTGTGTGTGTGTGTGTGTGTGTGTGTGCACGCACACGCGCATGCATGTGGAGGGCAGAAGTTGATTTCAGGTATTCAACTCAATCATTCCCCACCTAATTTTTTGAATCAGAGTCTCACCGAACCTGGGTTTTGTCATTTGTCTTCTCTGGCTAGCCAGTTAGACACCACCACTGCCCTGGCCTCCCTACTTCTCCACTTAGTCCCGGGGTTGCAGGTGCACGCTGTCGTGCAGAGCTTTAACGAACAGGAACGATCCTTAATCTTCATAGCTCATTGTTAGTAACAGGCAATTTGACCGTGTTCTCTGAATTTGTATTTATCACCACGATTCCCTGTTGACGAAGGTTGGCTTCATCCTCAAGGGCATTCTGGGCGTCTCGAGTGACAGAGGCACATATTTTCCGCCGGCACTTTGAATGCTTGTGTCCTGTCACAGTGAAGTGGGTTTTTTTTTTGTTTTGTTTTTGTTTTTTTGTTTTTTTGGTTTTTTTTTGGCCTCAGCATGTAGTATCCACAGGGGCTTGTGGAATTCTGTTTACTTTGCAACTTTGCAATAGACACATTCTCATCTGCTCTTGGTGGGAGACTGTCAAGCACTTTGTTGCTGTTTTCCATAAATTATCAACCATGGCTACATTTAGGCTCCTTAAGGAGGCTTTAGGGACTCGGGGGCATTTTTGTTGGGAAATATTGTGATCTTTCTCTGTTGGTGACTTCTACTTGTCACTGTGTGTTTTAGTTAGGATTTGTTGCTGTGAAGAGACACCGCGTTCTCTTAGGAACAAAAACATTTCATTGGGGCTGGCTTACAGTTTCAGAGGCCTAGTCCTTTATCATCATGGCGGGAGACATGGCGGGATGCAGGCAGACGTGGTGCTGGAGAAGGAGCTGAGTCTACATCTTGATCTGAACGCAGCAGGAGGAGACTGTGCCACCCTGGGCATAGCTTGACCATAGGAGACTTCAAAGCCCACCCCACAGTGACACATTTTCTCCATCGAGGCCATACCTCCTAATAGTGCCACTCCCTTGGGCCAAGCATTTAAACGTGTGGTTCTACGGAGGCCATGCCCATTCAAACCACCACACCATGGAGCTCAATCACCAAGCCTTCCCGGGATGTGCACACCTAGGGGACAAGTCCCTTGAGGCAATCTCCGTTTCTTTCCCTTGCCAGCTCCCGGAGATGCCCTGTTAGGGATGAAGCTTTAGCCAGCTGTGAGTGCTTTCTGGGCTCCTCAACAGCAGGGCTGGAACTAAGAGCATGGCCGTTCTGTTCTCGAGACCTTCTAAAATCGGCAGAAAGTCTTCATGTGTCAAGGGATGGGCATGGATGGAGCGTCCAAGGCCAGGGTGTCTGGTGTGTCCATGTATCACAGAGGGTATGGCTGTACCATCTCCTCCATGGAGGAAGGAATAGTAGTGCCTCTTGAAAAGTGGGATTCTGATGTTGACTGGATCACTGGTAAAGTTCTGAACCAAGCCCCATTCCTTGGTCCACCCCATGGCAGGGGAACAATGTCTACCCTATAATGTTCCATGGAGCATGAATCTGCCTGAGCCTCCCCATCCTGCTCTTCATTGAAAGAAATTTGTTTGGCTTTAACGGCCCCATTTAAAGTCCTTTGTTCTCTTAAGGTCAACATGTTTGGACACTGCGAAATTCTAGGAGTAACACACCCAGGGGAAAAGCCAAGGCCATGTGTCCAGGAGTGGCCACTGGAGCTGTGGGGTCAACAGACTTCATAGTATCCCAATTACTAAGAATGGGTAGAAACTCAGAACTCTTCATTCATCTTCTGAACATAACATTATTTATTTATTTATTTATTTATTTATACTTATTCACTTTACATTCTACTCAGTGCCCCACTCCCGGTCACTTCATTCCTTCCCCTCATCTCCCTCCCCTTCCCCTCTGAGCCGGTAGGGTTCCCCCTGGGCATCCTCCCACCTTGGCACATCAAGTCTGTAAGGCTAGGTGCAGCCTCTCCCACTGAGGCCAGACAAGGCAGCCCATCTAGAAGATCATACCCCATGTCCAGGCAACAGCTTTTATGATAACCCGAACTTGAAGGAGCTCTGACAGAGATGGAGTATGCCAGTGACGCCGCCCCCACAGAATGCTGGCTAGTTTCCTCGACCAGTTTCCTCCTGTCAATTACAAGTGTCAGCCATGTCATAATCTATCACTCAGGCCCTCAAATCCATCACACTTACACCTGGGATGACGAGTGTGACTCTGAGTACCAGTGATATAGTTGGGCTTCCCAAAGACTTCAGTGCCGAATGCCAAATGCCATAAAATGTCTGACCCTCATAAAGATGAGAAGCCTTTTGTTTTCCAGCAGATGACAGCAAAGTGCTAAATCTTATCGATGGTGACGAACCTTCTGCCACCATCGGCTGCCTTTAGTTTTTCTGTTATCCCTAAAAGCCATTCGCAGTTATATATTCTACCGGGTCTGACTCTCTTTCCATAATTAACAACCTTCTGCAGAGGGTAATGGATGAGGATCAACTCTACAAGGAGGAGGTAGCCTTAATTCATCTCATGTCTCCTACGGGAAGACATGTTCTCCTGCACCAAGTGCAGACGCAGCAATGAGGGGTTTACACAGGGCCTTTATGGAATGATTTACTAGCAAATTTGGGCATATAATATTATAAAATGCTGCACACTGTGTGATTACAAGATTAGGAAGGAGTGAGCCGCTAATCTTGTCAGTCCAACTGTTTCCTTCCTTGATAACATTTGTGTTCTTACACTTTGGGTGATGAAAGAGTGTAATTGGCTGTTGACACTGATTGAAGGAAGGAGATGTGCCTTCTATTTTTTTTTTTTAAAGAGAATTAATTATCTTGGTAAGGGAGGTAACAATTCCAACGACGGCTCTCACAGCTGCAAAACACAAGTGAACTGTCAGGATGTTTTCATCTCTTTCTTCCCCACCTGTTTTTCTCCTTTTGATAACATCTTTCCCCAGATTTAACACATTTACCAAGGGGGGGAGGGGAGTCTGGGGAGCCTTCAAAAAAAGAAAGAAAAATTAGCTTTTGAAACTTGCAGCAAAAACACCGAAAATGTGCGCCTATGGCATTTGCATGTGTTAATGTCTAAGGAAGACATCGTAGGCAGATGGAGGTAAGCTCAATCTCCTTATGCCACTCGAGTCATATTAAACTGCTAACGGACATCTGAAACTCCACATGTCAGCTAAGGGAAAAGGGTCCGGGTAAACTGATATGGCCTGGTTGCCTGAATCCTTTTCGATATAAGCCCAGCACGAAATCAATGAAAAGGTTCGTTCTACAGGGTATGGTGTGTGTTTGAACTGCAGCCTATTGTTTGGACCATTTCACCCACAGGTGGAAAACGTGGTGGAAGCCAAAGCCGTTACTCCCAACGACTCACAGGAACTCTGAAGGGCTGCTCAGCTCAAAGCTGTCATTCCCAGAGGAACAGTGGTCCTGGAGTGAGCCAAAGAACGCAATAAAGGTTCATTGGAGGAGGGAACTGAGGCTCTCATCAGTCGCATCTGCTTTCTTAAGCTGCTGAAGTAATGAAAGGGGAGGGATTACGGTAGCTGCTGTGGAAACTGAGGCAGCAGTCACTGGAAAGCAGGTTTGCATCACGATAGGAATATTTGAAACTGGATATTCTTCAGGGAACTTCATAATACTTCCATGCCTGGAACCAAAAGCTAATGGAGACTCCTCCTCTGCTACAAGCAGGAGCAAGGTCAGAGTCTTCAAGAGTAAAGGGTTGGGTCACTCTATGAGATCAAGACCCATGTGACACCCGAGGAGCAATAAAAACATCCAAGGAGTGCAGTGAGAGCGCCGTCAGCAGAAGCTGCTCAGTTGCCCTCTGGTTTCTACAGGTACGCCTTCTACAGATGTGCCCTTTGTAAAGCAGGGATAGCACCACCCACAATGGTCTGGGTCCTCCCCTACTGATCACTAACTGAGAAAATGCCTTATAGCTGGATCTCATGGAGGCATTTCCTCAACTGAGGTTCCTACCTCTTAGGATTCTAGCTTGTGTCAAGCTGACACACAAAAGCAGCCAGTATACCATTCTTGTAAAGAGTAAACTATTAGGTTAAGGGGCTAAACTGAGGTTCCTGTTCCGTGCAGCTCAAAATAATCCTGATGCAATTTTTATAAAAGGAATGACAGTTTTCATTTCCTGACAGAATTGCATATGCAAATGCATCTGCAGAGGCAAATGTTTTCTAGAGCTAGGACTGACTGAGCAATGATCTAACACTAACTCCTGTTTAAATGGAGGGTACGAAGCAACCTAGTGGATAATGGATAATGGATTGAACTTCAGATTCTGAATCATGGAAACTGAAAACCATTGTAATGATCCTTGTAGAATGGCTGAAGATTTGTTATCAAAGTATAATTCAGGGATGGCATTTAGCCAGGTAGATGAGATAACCTAATTAAAATGCTTTCTGGAACAGAACTTAGAGAAATGAAAAGAACAGTTAACACATACATTAAACATTCTGTAAACTACGGAGACTTAAGCAAATCATTGTAAAAGCTGTGATTTATGCTCTGCTACACATCTGATAGCATTGGCTAATGTCATATACTTGAGCACTAGGAAAAGCAGGTAAAATCCTTGTCTGAACACTGAGGAACTGGTACCGTCTTGTGACCAGATTTTTGAGGTTTTATTTTCTTGTTTGTTCTGGAGAACAGGGTTCAAGCTCTGAGAGAATAGAAAATGAATTGAAGCATAACGAATGTTGAGGTCTGGGGATCACTGCACAAACCACACAAATACCAATGTCAGCAAATAGGGATGGTCTATTGAGTGCCACACCCCAAGATCAGGGTCACGTTCTGGACTTGGGAGCTGAACCATGGCATTGAGTCATCCTAAAGGGCTTTTAAGCCTAAAATCCACAAACATCTGTGCCAAGTTATTCCACCAATCAGAATTTAGGGATAGGGGATTTCCTTAGGAACATGTCTTTATTGCACACTTATCCTGATCCCATTGGTTGGGGGTATTTAACTGTGGCAGGAACCTTGCCTTGTCTAACATCCATGTCTTGTCAACCAGAATGGGACTTGTCTAACATTTCACATCTTAACTTGCCAACAAGGATGTCTGTTCCCAGGGAGGTCTTGGGAAATTAAATTTTACTGGACTCCCTACTCAAAAATGGAAGTTTTATTCCAAATGGTTTCTTATATTGGTGCAGATGTCTTTCCAATGTTGGGGTCCAAGCTTACTGTAGGTAACTGTACAAAGCAGTTCCACTGACTCTATTGTGATCAGTTAAAGGACACAGAATGTAACAGAATATGTAATCGACTTGGGCATGAGAAAGTTTCCTAGTAACAGCAGAAACATCATATGAGAAAGTTTCCTTATAATATTAGTTAATACCACAAAACGGCAGGCTAGCCAGGTAAGTTACCTAGGCCTTAACATTCTTTCGAGGCCTTAACAACTAACATGCTAAGAACACACAGCCGGCTCACTGGTGGCATTTTGCATATGGAGATCTAAGCCAGTGAATAGAACGACATAGACGACATAGAAGTCTTGCCTTGAGAGGTGGCACAGGGCAATCCTTAGAGCACAGACTCTGGGGTCTAACAGCTCAGCTCCCACACATGAGCAACTGAGCTACATGCATTGGGTACTCCTTCCATGCCTCAGTTTCCCGGTTAGTAAAACAACACACATTTTCCTCACAGTTGGTTTTCATTGAGAACTGCGCTATATAATTATATAATCAAATGTTACATTCTGGGAAACCCTCATGGAGATGTTGTTCGTGCAATCAACTTCATTCATCATAATAAATTCTAGTGGTTATCATCACAAGCTTTACTTGTGATCAGGACACATTTGTGCTGCAGAGTCCTGTGTAGTAACACAGCCATATGCTAGATCCTTGAAGTGCTGATTAAGAAACAATCAGATGTTAAAATAACTTCATTTTAATGATGAGATGACTATATTAATTTGCAGATAAAGAACATCACTAAAAGGTTTGGCTGTTGACAGATCCTGCATGCCCATGCGTGTGTTTGTTCTGGTAAACAGACTTTTTGACGTGAACAGAAAACCAAGTGGTGTGCACCAGTCTTTGATAGAGTTTGAGTAGTTCATGTAAGAAAGGGGACAACGGAAAAGGATCCTCGGGACACCTACCTAAGTGCTGGTTGCTCTTCTCAATGAGTGGCATCTGGGGCATGGATCTGCTTGGCTGTGCACAACTGTGTTTTGCTGCTGGTATCAGAAACATGGGGCACCGTGTAAAAGTGTGCCTTGCTCATGAAAACACACAGGTTGCTTAGGAGTTGAACCAAACCATAATTTACCATCTTAAGAGGTCTCTCTTCTCAGGCTGGCAGAACATTCTAGAGTTCAACACACATTAACCCCTTTGGAGCTTCAGCATACAGGGACTTCAGAGGCCGCTCCAGCTTAAAACCGCAGGCTTGGGATTACTTAAAACCCCCAGCTCTGCTTGAAAAAAGCCATTACAGCTGTTAAAAGGGGAGATTTGTTTGAACATACGTGTGGCTGCATGACTACCAACAGACTGAATGGTGCACTGCTTGGAGCGAGTGCGAGTTTTGTGTTAAGATTTATGTAAAAGTCATCTAGTCTATAGAGAAAGGGGGCTGATCACACTGACTACTGTAAAAATCAATACACTGGAGAGATTCACTGCAGACACTGCCACAGTCTTCTAGAACTCCAAAGGCAGACCAATCTACTTTACATCTGTGAGGCAGAGGCAGGCCTGGGAAGGGGCCGCTTACTGATCCAGCAGCGAAGCATCAGGAAGGCAGGCTGCTGACAACCGTCCACAGTGAGGCACCCCCGCCACCACCACATACACGGTAAAAACAAGAGAGCTCTTGAAACCACGCACAAGCCCTGAAGGCCACGGTGATTGGACACACCTGCAGGGATTTATCACTTTTATTAAGAAACAACTATTGCAAATTAAAGATAAAAACCAGATGTCTGATGAGTTTTTTTTCAGAGGTGAAAAATGGCTCTTTATAAGAAATGACAGTAAAAAGACACATTCAGTTTGGCAAAACGTTTTATTCAAAGAACCTCCCTTTCCCCCTTAACTGCTCAAATATCTCACACGGCTGGGAGCGAAGTCTGATATTTACACAGCTCAAAGTCTGAATACTCACTAATGTCTTCGGGCTGTTCTACACACATGGCTGCTCCAGGCTCCCCCCAGCTCTGATCTTTGTTCTTAAAATGTACTACTCAATGAAGCGCTCAGCGTCTGAATGAATAAAATCCTCAGCACCATAATTTGTTACTTTTCAAATCATCCTTTCTGGGGAGCTGAGGCCATTCTCTGGAAAGAAAGTAAATAGCACAGAAATGCTCGCAGTTGCGAGCAAAGCACAAAGGCTCTCTTGTGTTGCCGGGGAATAACCATCGCCTCCCACTTTGCTTGACGAGTCTACCTCCCACCAGGGAAGACGTACAATAACTCATCCATCAAAGGCATCATTACACTTCCCACCTCAAGTATGGGCCGTGGTTGAGGCCTTTTCTATCTCTGGCTCTTTTGCCGCTTGCCTCACGGTGGCAGTTTCTGTAGGCAAAGCTCAGGGGAAGGAGTCTTCGATACTCAGAGTAGACACACAGACACTCTCCAGACAGCGGTCAGTACACTGACTGCAGGGGTTGTGAGATGGGAGTGCACTGGTCACCAAGCAGCCGCTTCAAGAACCCTTAGGACTCTAGTGATCTGCTGAGTTTCTTCCTGAACCTCAACTGTACATGGTACTATGCACACAAGTCTCTTCCCTTTTCCCTACACCACGCATCAAGACAGCAAAAGGCTGGGTAGCATTCTCTGGACGTCTCCCAATAACTGCTGCCCATTCCTTTTCTTGTTTGGAGTCACTGGGATGTACCCTGCCTTGGCTGTAAGAAACCATTCTGAAGAGGGAGGAAGAGGCCCTGGCAAGCATTCGGTTTCTCATGTAACACATGTCAGACACTGTGCCAGGAGCCGGCAGCTCAGAAATGAATTATGCATGCTCCTGGCATCTTCCACTCCTGGAATGTCTACAGTAGGGAACTTCTAGAAAAAAAAAAAGGATATACTATAAATCTGAGAAGAGCCAGCCTCCAAACCCAGCTCTGGTCGTAGCAGACATATTCCAGAGCTTAAATATTGTTCACAGTTATTTCCGAACACTACGCTGACCATTGGTAGCAATGAGCACGTTTTCTCTCTATTCTCTCAATGTCAGCGTGAACGGCCACAGACAAGGTTCCGTCTTTCAGCAGAAAGCCCCTGAGCCCAAAGCGCTTTTCTTACGTAAAGGACTTCCTCCTAATTCTATCTACGATCTCAGATCTGTAAAATGGGATTTTCCCCCTCTAAGTACACTGCCTATCTGCGCAGATGCCGTGTCCACCACCCACAGCTAATTCACTGGTTTAGAATTATCCCTCCCTCCATCCCCCTTCCCCAGCTCTAGGCTAAAAAGAACCAAACAAGAAGGGCCGTGCTGCAGGGATTCTCTGCCCCTGGGCTGAGCTGACGAGAACACGCAGTGGTTTCAGATAAAGCTTCATGCCACACTCCCCGCAAGCTCTCTGCCAAATGCTTCCACTGCACTCCACAGCAAACACTAGACAAAGCGTTCTAGGTGGATATAAATACCCTGGAAAACTCCTAAAAATTACCAAGAGACCCAGAGACCAGAGGCCTGAGCAGGCATGGCAGTGTTGCTCAGTAGGAAACCACCCAAGGGGATGCAGGTGCAGCCAGGAACCCAGGAGTGAGGTAGAGCGAAGGCGCAGAAGCCAAATTGGACCCCAACAGGAAAGGGGGCACAAGAAATGACCACAGATGGAGAACCCTCGAAACTACCATGTGTTCCTCCCAGAACAGAGGAGGGCGGCCACAATCAGCACCAACCACCCTGGCAGAGAACTGATTGGTGCACACGAGTCAATTGGGCAGGAAGAAGGGGAAAAGGAAATACAGAACAAACCTCATCTGCTGCTAAACTATATGTCTACCTAGTGTATGAGTAGTTGATTCAGTTCGGTGAAAAGGGAAGAATCCACAATATGTATGGGGCCCTGGGTTTGATCCTTGGCAGTGCAAGAAAAAAGTCTAACAATTGAAAATACATTTCTAATAAAAGTGATAAAGATGGTGTCAACAACAGCAGGATGTGATATCAAGTAGAACCTAAGCATCTACCCCTGTCCTGTCACCTCAGAAGGGAGCCATGCTGTCCTGTGGGCTCATGGGTGCTACATTCCCTGTCCTGTCACCTCAGAAGGGAGCCATGCTGTCCTGTGGGCTCATGGGTGCTACATTCCCTGTCCTGTCACCTCAGAAGGGAGCCATGCGGTCCTGTGGGCTCATGGGTGCTACATTCCCTGTCCTGTCACCTCAGAAGGGAGCCATGCTGTCCTGTGGGCTCATGGGTGCTACATTCCCTGTCCTGTCACCTCAGAAGGGAGCCATGCTGTCCTGTGGGCTCATGGGTGCTACATTCCCTGTCCTGTCACCTCAGAAGGGAGCCATGCTGTCCTGTGGGCTCATGGGTGCTACATTCCCTGTCCTGTCACCTCAGAAGGGAGTCATGCTGTCCTGTGGGCTCATGGGTGCTACATTCCCTGGCTAGCGTCCTTTGCTATTTGGCCTTTACTCTAGAGTTTTACACGTCTTAAGCTCTATTTTGAGACAAGTGATAGGATCTATCTCTGGAGATGAACAAAGGTGTTTAATAGGCATTTCTCTACATTCCGGTGAGCCTGGCCCTTGGTAAAATGGCTTACTTGACCTTTTAAAAACTTTATAGTCCACGTGAAAAAAAAATAAGCAAAGAGGAATGACTTTTATAAAGAATGATTTCATGATGTATCCAGAGTTGGTCCTATTAGGAGATTAAGCTAGTGGAGGGAAGACAAACACCATCCATGTACTCTTGTTTGTAGTTCCTGGACTCTGTAGAGACATAAAATCATGGTGTGTATGTGATCGGAAGGTAGAAGCCAAAGTGTTCAGGGGAACAACAGGGCCTGACAGGTGGAGAGCAAGGGGAGAAGAGAGTGTGGGGGCCATACGCAACTGTAGGAGAGGGTCAGAAGAGAGAGCATGGCAGATGTACTCAACTGTAGGAAAATGTTCAACCGCAGGGCCTTGTGTAATGAAGATACACAACTAAAATGAAAACAGAACCTTTAGAATAGCGTAACAAAATCGTAACTATTGTCTGTTAGATACACTGCCTTTTATCTACAGCATGGGAGGAAGCAGCTGGGGCACTTGCTGTGCCTGAGCCAGCAGTGCTCACAGAGCATTTCCTGTGCTCTGTTCCCGCAGGTGAACATTTTGTTGTGAGTGCTCTGACTCTGACCTGTTCCTGCATCTCCTTCAACAAAACCGGCAAAGGGCTACACGATCTGAAACCCTAAGGGGTTAGAGCCAGTGTCTGAACTGCGAGCTGTGCGGTACTTCTGCAGTGTAAAGAGGGAAGCTCTGGGTAACTAAAGGCTACAGCCTCCAGGAGTAATCAGAACTGAGCCTCAGGAGCCCCTCGGGACAGATTCTTCTGTTAACAGGAAGGAAAAGAAGTACTTTTTATTACTGTCTTTTTAAGGGGACATTTAACACTTGGTATTTATAGCAACACTGGTCCAGGCAACCACACATATTTCAAAGTAGCTAAGGAGCTTCTAGGACTGCGAATGGGCTCCATCTAATTCAGCATCTTTGAGGAACAGCCCATTTCCAGCACTGGGACGGTGTCAATGGCCAGAATGATTCAGTCTGTAAACGAGGACTTAGGTGGAGAAAGCATCTGCATTTAATGTAACACAAAGTAAAGCCGTTTTAGCTGCCTTCCCAGGGCACCCAGAGGACTGGGACAGTCCTCTCTGCTGTTCAGTTCTCTCTGCTGTTCAGACCCATCAAAGAGCATCTTCAGATGCAGGAACAAAAAACTACAAGTGAGCCAAGGAGACAGGGAGAGCCGCATCTCAGTGTAAGAGCACAGTCTGCACATAGCGATGGAATGGAAGGCTGCCGTTCATGCGTGAGAGAGTCAGTGAGTTTCGCTGTTTGCAGAGGAGCAGATGGCTAGGTGAGGGTAATGAGGGTCTGGCTCTGAGAGAAGAAAAGAGGAAATGAACCAACATGGAGCCTTTGCTCTTCAATCACATACAATCCAGCTGAGGACACACAAGCACCATTTGCTATGCAACAGCGTTACTCTTCCTCAAGAGGATCCAGGAGAGGAAACTCGGACCTTCAGAATGATCAGCAGAAGAGGCAGGCCTGTTTCTGTATGTAAACATGTCTCATGCCACCTCTCATGCACACCCACCAAAAGCAGTCCCATATCAATGGGAAAATAGGACTCCATTCTGTGGCAGCTGGGCTTTGACCACTCTCACACCTGTGCATCAATCAATAAATCAATCATCGATGGCTTGACCGATGATAATTCTCAGGCCTGGTTACCAGGCCTTGACACCTCTCACAGACACACGTCTGAAACCCATGTGAATGTGTGGCCAGGTTCCCGGGGAAATAGTCTCTCAGGGTGCTAAAAGAGTGAGCTGTATTGGCCATGTTTCCTTCTCCATCTCCGTAACAGGCCAAGGGGCTTCACGTGGGAGATGGATGGAAAGGCCTCCCTCTTCTCCATCCACTTCCGAGTTTTCTTCCTGTCTACTGTGCAAGGATGGCTGCAGGACTGCTCTACCTACAGAAAGCAGCGGGTGAAAGAAGCATGTGGTCTGTGCACTGATTAAACAAATCATGTGAAATGTGTGTGGAGGGATCCACCCGTCTACTCCAGCATCACCAATGTCCAGCTCACGAATCTCAAGGGCTGTGCTCCTGGGGACAACTGCTTCTCTCTCACCACGCTGGAGAGAGTCCAGCCTCATTCCTGGGGTCTAATGTATCACCCGTCCACTGGATTGTTCAGGGCCTGACTGTGCCTAGAGCACTGACTGCGCTGCAAAGTGCTGAGGTGTGGAGGGTGACGGGAGGAGAGAGGTACATAGGCTGTCACAGCAAAGAGTCATCGGTAGCAACAAGTGCGACACAGGTAGAGAACTACAAGCTCTGAGAGTGGAAAGCAAATGCGGAAGCTTCCCGACAGTCTGCCTGGAAGCCTTGTTTGTTCTGTTTATTCTATCTCAGGGATGCCTATGTGGAGTCTACAAATGCTGCCATCCCGTCCTGTCAGAGGAAGCTCTGCTTCAATACTGTGGTAATTTGGCTTCAGCCCAGGTGAAACGATGGCCAGACCTGCAGCAGAGGCCACTCTCACATAACAGACCGTCTGTCCGGGCAGACCTCAGTCCTTCTTGTCGTCCTTTTGCAGCTGACTTTTTGTGGTCCCTAGGTTTTTCCACACCTCTGTGTACATTAAGGTCCCAATGAAGACAAACAAGGTGCCCAGCCAGTGCCACAGAGTGAACTGGTTCTGGAAGTACAGGATAGAAAAGATGAGGCTCACAAACTTGCGCAGAGTCACGACCAGTGTGACAGTGAGGGAGGTGCACTCTGTTGTAAGGATGAACACACCCCGGATGCACACGTATCTGCACGAGTGGTTAAGGCTGTTCTCTGTAAGCTAGGGTTAGTCCTGGCTTCCATTTGACAAGCTGAGAAAACATGATGATCACTCTGTGGACTCTCCTTAGCAGGACTCCCAAAGGACCCTGGCCCTGTCACTCCTAAGCCCATCACTTCGGATTGTCCTTACAGGTCATCTTCAAGAGAATGCCGGAGTGACACTCTCAGAAAGGTGATCCTACTCACCTTATTCTGTCTGGTCTGTGGCCCTCCAACCTCTCCTGGAGCTCTGTATGGCAAATCTATGAGGTTTCAGAAGGAGACAGTCAACCTCGATCTGCTTCAATATCTAAGGACGCCACGACTCTCACAGTAGTAAGGTCCTTCTAGTAACATAGTTACTTTTAAATTAGTCTTAAGTTGAAGTTTGTTTCAGAACTTTGCATCAACTCATAATAGTCATGAATAATAAATATTTCCTAGGACACCAGGAGCCTAGGCAGGGGTCCTGACTACTTCATCTCATAGCATGGCCAGCTGTGAGCCCATCCATGGTCCTGTTTCCTCTGTGTGACCTATCTGGCCTGCTGCACCATTCCTGTCTCTCTCCCTCCTACAGAGTGGCTTCACAAATGGGTCTGTCTGTCTCCAGCTTATCATATACGTCAAGGCAAAAACCCAAATTCATGTCCCCTACATTGTTAGACTAAATAATCCTCTGTCAAAGCAACACGGGGACACGAAGAGCAGAGGATTGAAGGATACTGAGTCACGACATTCATGAGGAGGTAGAACCACATGATGGGTACAGTCACTCCGAGGACTGGAACTTGATAGAGCTCTGCAGAGGTGAAGAGAGGACACAATCATGCCGGCCAGAGCAGTGAGACCTTGCATAGTTTGAACAAGGTTAGACAGGCAAAATCAGTAACAGGAACAGAAGCATCTTCCCTTAAAATACAGCTGGCATACGTCTCTTTACTTACCTGGTCTCAGCCCATGCTAACCACAGCGTGGAGCTCTATGAGGATTCCCAGGGTCACCACCAGCCGTGATATTAATAATGAGAACGATGCTTTGTCATTCAGAGCCTCGTGGTCTCTTTTTCACACTACTTTCATAACACATTTGTAGGTCAAAAGACAGATATAACACCAGCACGGGCAGAACAGGCCCGATGTGGTATAGCATGCATTTACTACCTGTGCTGTGTACAACATACAGCCTTGACTTAAACGGCTTTTCCTATTGTTTGCCTATCGCCGTAACCCTTTTAGATGATCAGGCTGTGTGTGAGGCCCTTCCAGGGGACTGACCGGCTGTCATCAACTTACCACGGAGTCACTCGAAAGCACAACAGCTCATCGGCATACAGACACTTCACACCGGTTTCCCATTTCATTTTTTAAAATTTTGTTGGTGATTACTTTATCTTGTTTATTTAATCTGTAGCTAGGAGACGAGCCTTGTCATCATTTTGCTCTGTCTAGTTTGGCGCCAAGGCGACGAGGATCTGTAAGCATCTCTGCCTTTCACGGCAGAAGAGAAACAGAGACAGCCGGGCTGCAGCCCAGCTTCCCAGGGCTCCAGGCCCAGCTGCACACCAGGACTACTTGTTTGCATTCTCAAAACATTTAATGTTCCAGGTTCAAATGCAAACACACAATGACATGGGGCATTCTTATTCATGGAGAATAGCAAAGAGCTTGGAAGAACTACGGATTAGCAGCCCCATCTGGACACCTGAGGTGCAGAGGTTTAGATGAACACGAGATGAAGGTGTAGCTGAGGCAAACATAAACGTGAGGCTTTGCCTCAGAGACTGTGAGGTAATACTTACCAGACTTATTGAACAGAACGACGTGGTCATAAATATCAGAGGCCAAGAAGATGAACCCGGGAAGTGGAAGGGCATGCTATGGGAGGAAACAGATCACACAGAGGAGACTGCAGACCCACCACAGCACAGTTAGAGTAGCTCTACAGTGACTCAAGCAGGCCAGGGAGCAAGAAAGCCCTGAGATGAGGTGTCTCGTGCCTCTGTGCCCTCAACATCATATGGGATGACATCGTATGGAGTCTGATGGTCACCATGGAGAAAACCAGGCAAAGGAGTAGGGTCCTTCCCTCTACAAGGGAAATGGGGACCTCAGCACACAGTCACTGTGCCCAAAAAGAGTTGCTACATATTAGATTTGAAGTTACATGGCCCACACAGATTTTAAAGGATTTAGATACCCGTAAGAAAGAGATGTGGGGACAATCTACAGACAGGAAGAGGCTAAAGAGGAAGAGGACATCAGTCTGCCACCCTCCACCCTCCTCACTACAGCTCAGGGTGAGATCAAGTCACAGTGACTCTTGCCGAGCTGTCACTGTGCTTGGCATTGCTCTCAATGAAAGATGCAAACCAAATAAAATGTTGACCTTTTAAAAATCCCCACCACAAACTCTAGCTCCAGGTGAATGTGTCAAATTGCCTGTAGGGATTAACTGCGCATGGGAGGGGCTGTCCCGGCCTCAGAGGGCAGTTAGCTCTCTGGCCATATTTATGCCATAGCAGTACAGAAGGGGAGGGAGGAGGAGGGCTACAGGGGCGAGTGCCCTGTGACCCCTTCCGATGAAGAAGCTCAGGTCCACACAATGACGGGAACCACCACATGGGTAAAGCCCCCTTCCCATCCCCCAACTGCCCCTCTGATGGCCACACTCCTGTCCTGCTCCTTGGGAACTATGTCTTCCTTCCAGCTTTCCATATTGGCTTAACAATTTTACCTATGGGGACTTTGTGGGCCTTGGCTCCTGGTTCTTTAAGCGTTTTATGTGGTTGGTCATGGTCATCTCGTATGAATACCTGTCATTCAAATTACACAGTATCCCCCTTCCTACAGTGCTCTGGGGTTCTGTCTAAAGGCTGGTTACAAATGAAAACACCATCTGTCAATCACACAACATTTCATTCAGTCCAACTTATCATAAGTTGGAAACTCCATCTCCTGGAGTTTAAGAAGTTGCTTACATTATAAAACAGTGCCTCCTTCGAGTGTTTCCCGAACTGTCTGTACAGAGTCTCCTGGAATATGCCCATCCTTGCCGACATCAGCAGAGCAAAGGTCAGTGCTCCAATCCCTAGAAGACGGCCACCACGTTACAAGATGCCTTTGCCCGTGCTTTCTCAAGGTGACAGTGTGAGTTCTAGTTCTGCAACTACCGTAAACTGTAAGATACGCAAACTTTACCACCCCAGTGCTTGCAGCCAGTCCTCTCTGGTTTCCCGCGTCCACATCCTTACACATATTTCTGTATACTAAAACAGGATGAGGCTGTCCACACATCTTTATACCCTGCCTCCTCAGGAGGTTCTCTGGACTTTTCCTTTATGTCCCTTAGTCAATGGGCTTTAGGTTCTGCACGTCACCCTATCATGTGCTTGTACCACATTTAAATGTCTTGATGTGGGACCAGTTAGATTTCCAGTTATTTTGTTGAAATCAATATACACAAAAACTTGAAATGTTACTTGCTTCCTTAGGATAAATTTTCATAAATGGAACTGCTGAGTCAAAGGTTAAAAAAAAAAACTTTAAGACCTTTAAAAAACTCAATACACAATATTTTTTGAGAAAGGCGATCGATTCGCTCTGCTAGCGGTTTGTACAAAAATGGCTGCTACTCTACTCTCACAGCAGCGAAGAACAGCAACTAAAGGGTTAATGTCCAAATCCCCGAAAAGGAGGGTACTCTCTCCTGTTATCTTCTTCACCCAATCAGAATTAGCCTTCTCCTGTTACTACCACAAACACTGCAGTGTCCCCTCCAAAGCCAAGTGGAGATGAGGCCCTGGGGGAGCTGTCTAATGAATTCCACACAGAGATGCTTGTATGTTTAAAAAAATCCTCATGAGAGCTGACTTGGGAACACTGCCATTTGGAGCACTTAACTTAAGAAGAAAATAAGCCCAAGAGTTAGAAATGCATCCCTGGGAAACTGAGTCAAGGGTTCTAACTTGCCCTTCTTTCACAGGTCCTTCTAGACTCCCTCCATGGTAGTCCTGAGGAGACTTCTCTCTATGCCAGTTACAGCCATGGGAAACATGGGCCTACACAGACCATGATGCCTAAAGAGTCGGCACAAGCCTCTTTTGATTTTTTGAACACTAAGGTTCAGAGATGTATTGGTCCCAAGTGCCACTCTCCTCCTTGGCATAATTAGTTTAGCCTAAACTTCTTGCCAAGAAACGTGTCCCACAGGAGAAGACTCAGCAAACAGAAGTGCAGAGGTAATTAGCTTTTTGTAAATACTGTACTTGCCTAGTAACCACCATGCAAATGCCTGGAATCCATCCTTGTCACTCAAGCTGGACTGGACGGTCTAGGAAATAAGAAAACACAGTGTCCAGGGACCAGAACTGCAAGCAACGTGCAGACATGCAGCTCTGCTGCCCGCTTCCTCCCGTTCCTCCTGAGCTGAGTCCTTGTATTACGTAAGCACTCAATTCCTGTCATTACTCATAGGTGTTTGATAATGAGGCCGGTGACAAGTAGTGAACAGAAATGATTTAAAGCTGACTCTTACCACCTGCTTTGCTGACATGAAAGTGCAAATAAATATCCCCGCAGACACCAGGGCAATGGAGGTATACTTGAACATACTGTATCTGAAAATAAGGATAAGACAGCTTAGGAAAGGACACGTCTCATGGGATCTACCACCGCACAGTATGCCATTCAAGTCCAAAGCTCTTTAGTATCACTGGGGGACTACTTTCCAGCAGTTGTCCTTAGCAGTCTGTGGACCAGCAGACAGTTTTATCAGAAAATGAAAAGAAAACAAAACCAGAAAACAGACACACACCAGAAGTCACCAGAAGTCACATGACATTGCATTCTGCTCTGCAACCTGCCCAGGCTTCACCTGTACCTGTGGCTTTTCCAGGCCTAAGAGCCCAGAATTGAGTCTACACACACACACACACACACACACACACACACACACACACCCACACCCACACACACACACACACACACACACACATATATCAGGCCTAAGAGCCCAGAATTGAGTCTACACACACACACACACACACACACACTATTCAAGTGGAACAAGAAATTATCAGGCATGAGACTCAAAACTTGGGGAATAATGCCCATTCAGGAAAGGGGTTTCTTTAAAACCAATCTGAATAACCTAAATGATTTTGTAACATGTAGGCAATGCTGGGTAAAGGAAGGAATAGAAGATTCATAGAGGGCAGGCAGCATAACTGGTGACATTTCGCATTAACTAAAACTGTATCATTATGATCCCCTCAGAGTTTTGGTAATCAAGGAAAAGGCCCCAGGAAGGAGAAAAAGAAATTAAATTCAGAGTGAGTCATTGTTCCTTTTCTACTCCAGTACATTGTACCTTTTGCTTACAATACCTCATCAAAGGCTGACTGGCCACGAGACAGAGAGGAATGAGAGGAGTCCACACAGAGAAGTGAGGTGAGGAAGTGAGGGGGAGTCCACACAGAGAAGTGAGGTGAGGAAGTGAGGGGGAGTCCACACAGAGAAGTGAGGTAAGGAAGTGAGAGGAGTCCACACAGAGAAGTGAGGTGAGGAAGTGAGAGGAGTCCACACAGAGAAGTGAGGTGAGGAAGTGAGAGGAGTCCACACAGAGAAGTGAGGTGAGGAAGTGAGAGGAGTCCACACAGAGAAGTGAGGTAAGGAAGTGAGAGGAGTCCACACAGAGAAGTGAGGTGAGGAAGTGAGAGGAGTCCACACAGAGAAGTGAGGTGAGGAAGTGAGAGGAGTCCACACAGAGAAGTGAGGTGAGGAAGTGAGGGGGAGGAGTCCACACAGAGAAGTGAGGTGAGGAAGTGAGAGGAGTCCACACAGAGAAGTGAGGTGAGGAAGTGAGAGGAGTCCACACAGAGAAGTGAGGTGAGGAAGTGAGAGGAGTCCACACAGAGAAGTGAGGTGGAAGTGAGGGGGAGCCCAGGAAGGGGTAAGAAGGGAGGACCACACAGAGAAGTGAGGTAAGAAAGTGAGAGGAGTCCACCCAGAGAAGTGAGGTGAGGAAGTGAGGGGGAGTCCACACAGAGAAGTGAGGTAAGGAAGTGAGAGGGGTCCACACAGAGAAGGGAGGTGAGGAAGTGAGGGGGAGCCCACACAGAGAAGGGAGGGAAGAAAGGGAGAGGAGTACACACAGGGAAGGGAAGTGAGAAAGGGAGAGGAGTCCACACAGAGAAGTGAGGTGAGGAAGTGAGGGGGAGTCCACACAGAGAAAGGAGGAGGAAGGAGGGGAGTCCACAGAGAAGTGAGGTAAGGAAGTGAGAGGGGTCCACACAGAAGCAGAGGTGAAGGAGGGGAGTCCACACAGAGAAGTGAGGTGAGGAAGTGAGGGGGAGTCCCCACAGAGAAGTGGGGGAAGGAAGTGAGAGGGGTCCACACAGAGAAGTGAGGTGAGGAAGTGAGGGGAGTCCACACAGAGAAGTGAGGTGAGGAAGTGAGAGGAGTCCACACAGAGGAGTGAGGTGAGGAAGTGAGAGGAGTCCACACAGAGAAGTGAGGTGAGGAAGTGAGGGGGAGTCCACACAGAGAAGTGAGGTGAGGAAGTGAGGGGAGTCCACACAGAGAAGTGAGGTGAGGAAGTAAGGGGGAGTCCACACAGAGAAGTGAGGTGAGGAAGTGAGGGGGAGTCCATTATAGAGAAGTGAGGTGAGGAAGTGAGGGGGAGTCCACACAGAGAAGTGAGGTGAGGAAGTGAGGGGGAGTTCACTATAGAGAAGTGAGGTGAGGAAGTGGAAGGGACTGGTTGGGAAGAGGAAGGGCTTAGCAGGAGTGGGAGATGGACACACGGGATGAACACAATCAAAATGCATTCTATATCTATACCTACCTATATCTATGTCTATAAATAGATATAGTTATATACATATATGAGTATGTGTGTATGAAATCATAACGTATATAGTTGACTGCATACAGTTAATATATGCTAATAGAACCCTGCATGTAAGAAATATATATGAAGAATATATAAAACCTTATGTATAAGGAAGAAAGGTAAGCCTGTGGTGGCAGGATATTTCCTTGCATGGACAAGGCCCTGGGTTTAATCCCCAGCACCAGGAGGGAGAGAAGGAGGGAGGGGAAGAATGAATATAGAAACGCTAGAGAAATTCCTGTTCTGTGGGTGGTCAAAGGCTCAGACTCAGCATAACAGATTCCAAATACTCTTAAGGGAAACAGATCCAAGAAGAATGCAGGACAGTGTGACAGTGTAAGACTGCATCAGGAGACGATAATGCCATATATATGGCACTGTGTGTGTGTGTGTGTGTGTGTGTGTGTGTGTGTGTGTGCGCGTGCGCGCGCACATGTGCAACCACCACCTCCCCCTTGAGCCTCAGACCTCAAGATATATATATATATATATAGAGAGAGAGATATATATATAGATATATATATATATAAAATCTTATGGGTTGGGGATTTAGCTCAGTGGTAGAGCGCTTGCCTAGCAAGCGCAAGGCCCTGTGTTCGGTCCTCAGCTCCTAAAAAAAGAAAAGAAAAAAAATCTTATTATGAACCAAATTCAAGCTTAAGAAGGAACACAGGTCTGTTCCAAGGTGAACTCTAGCTACCAACAAGTACGGTCTTCATCTTAAACGAAAACCCTGGTCATTTACTATATATGCTTAAAGCAGAGAGGACCACAAGAGAATGGATTTGGGGACTCCACAGCCTCTGGAGATACAGGACACAAGAAGGAGCCTATCAAAATAGGACAATTGTCCTTGCTTTGATATAGCCCTTATTACCTAAAAACTGTAGGTAACAAGCCGGTGGACGGGGTGACGCACACCTTGGATCCCAGCACTTGGGAGGCGGAGGCAGGGGGATCTCTGTGGGTTCGAGGCCAGCTGGTTGACATACCTAAGTCCAGGCCAGCCAGGGTGACATAATGAGACTGTCTCAAACAACAATCTCAAAACCAAAACCAACCCCTTTAGGTTCCCTCTCTGAGTGGGCGGATTCTTCCCCAGCCTAGAGAGCCCTAATACCGAGACTAGGAACCAGGCAATTGGAACATGGCAGCACTTGCACAGTTTTGGTTTTAACAGGGAAGGTGACCTTGCTGTGAGAAATCTTGTAGACTCTGTACTGTCTCCCTAATGTCCCTTCTCTTTGGCAGTGAGG
The DNA here is from genome assembly GCF_011064425.1 of Rattus rattus. NCBI lineage: Eukaryota > Metazoa > Chordata > Mammalia > Rodentia > Muridae > Rattus > Rattus rattus. The sequence goes on along the minus strand of NC_046159.1, from coordinate 105,520,894 downwards.
GCTGAGGCTTGAGGGGGAGGTGCCCCTTCCGCCCCTTCTCCATGTCTACTGGGACTTTACTGGGACTTCTCTTAGCATTTAAAATGATTCCCTAGTTCATCACACTGATCAGCATCTTCTGTGTGGTAAATGCGCAGGTTAATGATAAGGGTGTTTGCAGCATGTGTAAGGCGCTGGGATTAGCCCCAGGAAAGCCAAGAATAAACTCAAATGGGCAACAAAGCACTTTCTCAGCAGCTGCCCGCAGACCTGCCATGCGCTCCCGGAAGTGCTCCATGTCCATTCCCCAATGTGCTTGACACTTGCCATGCACGGCTGCTCCATGTCTAAAATGCACCTAGCCAAAGTGGGAAAATACTGCATCTTATTTTGCTTAGATACCGTCAGGTCCACATGTGGCCAACAGTGACCATACTGCACACGGAGCTCTGTATGGACTAATGTTAGCTGGCAAAGCACTGAAGATTCAGTGATAACGAGAGCTTTTGTCCCCACAGGAAGCCACAGCGAGAGCCTCTGACCTGGTCAGTCGCCTTTAGAGAGTCATTGTTACCCATGATTCTTAGAGAAAGAACCCAGGAAAAGGCTGGTGGCCAAGAAGAGTCCGATCACCACCGTGGGAAGAGGGAAGGTGAGCAGTGCATGGAGGTGGCCTGGGATGTCACTTCCACATGCAGGACATGAAGGGGTGCTGTTACCTTTTCTTCAAAATGATAATTCCTAGAATCATGTTGGCAATCAGAGAGCCCTGTAAAAGAAGAAAAGGTCGGGGGTTTTAGCGCACTAGGGAAAGCTTCATGATTCATGACGGGGAGGAAAAGTGGTGAAGGAAAATGTGGGGTGAAGGAGGAAGAGTCACTAAGGCAAAATAAAATAAAATAAAATAAAATAAAAATCTGTCCCGTGAAACAATAAAATCATTGCAAGATACAATATGAATAAAAACGATCAATTCTTAGGGCTGAAGGATGGCTTAGCAGTTAAGAGCACTGGCTGCTCTTCCAGAGGTCCTGAGTTCAAATCCCGGCACCCACATGGTGGCTCACAACCATCTGTAATGAGATCTGATGCCCTCTTCTGGTGTGTCTGAAGACAGCGACAGTGTACTCACATAAAATAAATAAATAAATAAATAAATAAATAAATAAATAAATAAATAAATAAATCTTTTCTTAAAAGAGGTGTGGGTTCTGAAAAGGTCAATTTAACGTCATAACAAAAGCCATGACTGACAGGACTAGATGGTCTCTTGGACCTGCTCTGTCACATTTCCCATGTACTGACTTCCAGGGAGCTTTCCCTGCCTCCATCCTCAATTAAGAAAGGCAGGCAGGGATCTCCCTCTCCTCTGGAAAGGTGTCCGAGTGGTGTGTGCCAATGTCTGGAAGGCCTCTTCCGTCACTGTAATTATTTCACGAGAGTCCCTGTAGGAACAGGACTCTTAATCGCACAGAGGTCTAAGGCAGCAAGACATGGTATTCCGGCCAGCACCCCTTCTGCAGACCGCTGCGGCCCCACCTACGCGCCCCTCGCTGCCTTCCCTGCTCTTCGGGGACACTGGCTCCTATTCGCACACCAGCGAGAGACGGCTCTCACACTGGAGTGACGAGATGGGTTATCACACGAGAGACTCCAACAACTGTCCTGCAGGTGTGGTGGGACAAGCCTGTAATCCGGCACCCAGGAGGCTGAGGCAGGAGGATGGAGAGGTCCAAGCCAGCCTGAACTACAAAGCACAACACTGCACGGCAGAGGGTAGGGGAAAACAAGAACAAAACTCCCACAGTAAGTGTGAGTTCAGAGGCAGCCAGAGGAAGGAACCGGAATTCCCCAGAGAATTTTTAATTTGATTAAAAATATTATTAAAGTCATATATGAACCTGAGATAAATCAAAGTAAGGCACTCAGGTCTCCTTCCCCGGCCGCTCTCCGCCTCACAGTGCGGATGAAAGCCATCCTTGTCCACACTGGGCAGGTGGCACTTACGGATCTGAATATCATGTGGAGCGGCATGGCGATGTTCAGGTTCAGGGCATAGTTGTTCACCACGCTGACCGTGAAGAACATGGTCACCATGATGGCATAGTACCTGCAGTGACAGAGAACAGCCCACAGACCCACTGCCTCAGGAAACTCCAGGACAGAAGGAACACATATATTTGGCTTACAAGACATTTGGAGTAGAGAGAACCATTATTACATAGTCAAAGATGAAATACGTATCCAAATACGTGACAGAGCCAGACTAGCATGGGCAAGGTCTGAACTATTGAATGTTAAGGAAACACTTGAATACTTTTCAAATCACTTAGAACCAGGTTTTATAAAAATTGGCTAACCAATAGCAAGAGAGTTTACGTGACAGATAATCCTTTCTAATATTTAATCTCCTTGTAGATACATTTCATAGCTCTCTGGCAAATGGCTACCTTAAATAGATCCTATACAGATATGTATATATCACTAACTTTTTCTTCATTTTGGAAAAAGCAGACCCCAGAGATGTGCTAAGTCAAGCTCATGCTCAGCCTAGACACTGTGACAATTATTCCACAGGCTGAGCCGGGAGGCTCTAAAGTAATGAAGCCGCCCCTTGATTTGGATAGAACTTAAGATACTTAAAATCAGAGTATTTTACTTCATTTTATTTCATTTTTGAAAGACAAGGGCTCTCTGTGCAGCCCTGGATGGCTCTGTAGAGCATGGTGGTTTTTACCGGCTCCTCCCGTCTGTGCCTTCGAAATGCAGGGATTAAAGGCGTGTGTCACCACTGCCTGGCCAGAGTCTGTCATTTCAGAATTCACAGGTCTTAAATTAAGATAAAAATTAAAAACCAAACCCTAGGGGCTGCAGATGTAGCTCCATGTACAAGAGTGGCTTGTTTAGTACGGAGGAGGCCCTGGGCTGCACTGCCAATGCCACATAAAGTCAGGAAGCAGAAGGATCGGGAGCTCAAGGTCATGCTCAGCTCCACCCCAGGTAGCGCTAACTAAAGAGACTCCATCTTGAAAAGTCCTGTGGTCATGACTTAGTAGGAAAGGGAGACTATGGGTGAGAAAGGGCAAGCAAATAGATGAAAACATTTTATATTTGAATGTTTCCATCTTTCCTAGGAAATAGTCAAGATAGTTATATCAATTTGTCATGTTCTTGTGGGTCAAGGGATTACATATCAGCAATTTCATGATTCATTCAAAAATATTTTTTTTTTTTTGTTCTTTTTTTTCGGAGCTGGGGACCGAACCCAGGGCCTTGGGCTTCCTAGGCAAGCGCTCTACCACTGAGCTAAATCCCCAACCCCTTCAAAAATATTTTTAAAACTTTAAATAAATGCCTAGACAATCCAGGGCAAATGTAAACAATGGTTCTGTACTGTTCATAAAATATTCACCCTTGGGCACGGATTCTGAACAGCTTTGTGTCTGCACATCTGAAGAATAAAACAGCCCTGAGTCTTACGCTACCTTTCTGTTTTGTTGCTGGACAGACAGCCCCGTGGGTAAGCACAGCCCAGGCCATGTTAACTAACAGTCTGAGGAACTTGACAACTAACATAGAGAAGAACGCACCAGGCATGCAGGACCACTGGTGTCAGCCTCCCCACAACTTCTAAGTCACATCTGTTAGTCAGTCTACAAGTCTTCTTGCCAAATGTCCTCATGATGGGATGCCACTGGGAAGCAGCATTTATCAAGGTCTTTCAGGATAATTAATTTTTTTTTTTATTCTTTTTTTCGGAGCTGGGGACGGAACCCAGGGCCTTGCGCTTGCTAGGCAAGTGCTCTACCACTGAGCTAAATCCCCAACCATGATAATTAATTTTTTTCCATGTGGCTACTAATATAACACAGCCTAGAAACTGTTTGTGGAGATGAAAGACCTAAGCAAAATAAAATAATCACTGTAAGGGGATATGTTAATTAAGATGAGACCATGGGGACTTAACAGCAGTAAGACCCATAACGACATGGTAGAGGCGGGCGGACATGTTGGTGCACACCTTTAATCTCAACCCTCAGGAGGCAGGGGCAGGTGGATCTCTGTGAGTTTGAGACTAGCATGGTCTATGATGTGAGCTCCAGGCCAGCCAGTTACGTTTGAGAGGACCCTGTAGAGGTTGAAATGGGAGCACTAGTTAGCCAGCAGGGGTGCTGTTATATACATTTGTTACCACCAAACACCCTGCTCCAAGAAAACAGTGGAGGGAATCACAAGATCCAAAGACGTTTAAGAAACCCAGATGGTCAGATCCCCTGTGATGCAAACGCTGGCCTGCGGGAGCAGAGAGTTCATGGGGACACTAAACCCAAAGGAAGGTGACAAAAACTTAAGGTAAACATTAGTAAAGCTCAGCAAGCTACAAAGGAAGGCAGTGAAAGGACAAGGGTGAGCTTGAGTGCTTGGAGACATTCACAGGGCAATGTCACACCCAAGGACACTGAGTGACACCGCTCTCCTGAACACTTGCTACTAGGAGGACACCTCCATCAAGTCGTCCCACACGGGAACAATGGCATTCGGCCTGCGGAGACACCTGGTCTGATAGACGGAGGTCTGGCATTAACAACTTTTCCTTAGCTTGTCAATCATTTTCTTTTAATTGAAGTGAAAGTCACACAACATAAAATTACCCATTGGTGAGCAAAAAGTCAGTGACATTTAGTGACTTGCCATGCTGTATACTTATTGCTTCCTTGTTTCCAAAAGCCAATTATTTTCAAGATGCTTAACGATACCACTCAGCGTGATGAATAATTCTACCAATACAAAGGACGGATACATAAGTATTGTGGTCACCCTAGTCCTTCTGACCCTGTATTATACATACACACTTATCCCCATCACAGATACTTAAATGTAGTGGGCAGGAATTTCATCCTAAAAATAGGTTTCTAGAACATAACAATGCAGTTCACGAAACGCCTGTCCACTGTTACCCAAACGTGAGAAGCATGCAGCTCATACTTGTGCCGGTACCGCTTTTAGGTTTCAAAAAGACTGAACAAGACTGAACGTGCCAGACCTTATTGGGATAGCTGGTGGCTTCCTTCCCAAGTCAGCTTCAAAAAGGAAGCCTTCCACAGCAATAAATAAGAACTGGGCAAACGTGACGATGTTCCCGCATCCTGGATGTGTGCTGCAGTGAATAACAGAGAGAAAAAATGAGGCAAGACGCAAATAAAAAGCATCAGAACCCGTTAATATTTACAGCACCAAAATAATAGAGTGGATAGATTTCAGCAGCCTACCGTCCTTCATCTTGGCTCTCACATCCCATGGGTCACACTGGTCAGATGGTGACAGGGATGTGGCTTTAGACTATCCCCAATGAGTGACAAACAGTTCTTGGGATGAGAAAGAGGCTTGCTATTTAAATAGGGCACAGATACGTGTCTGTACATAAATCAACATAATTGTGTGTCTATGTAAGGGTGATTAAGAAAAACTATCAAAAAGTGGTTCTGGGGATGGATCAGTAAACTAAAACTGACTGTGCATGGCAGTTCTCCACAACTCCTACCGTGGTGAGCCAATATATTACAGTCAAGAGATAGCCCTGGAATTCAACAGGTCCTCTTCAGTGCTCTATGGAAGAGCTGCGAGTCTTCCACGGTGACATTAGGAACACATGTCAGAAAGACATTTCTGACATCCCTCGGGAGACTCTCTGAAGTGCTGACAGTTTTCTTGAACCGCCCCTCCCCCAATTCTGTTCTATCAGGAAAGATGTCCCAAGTGAGCAGTATTAACAGCTTTAGAGTCTGTCTTCATCTTAACCAAAGACACCCACCTGACAGCACTGAACGGAGGCTCATTAAAGCAATTATACATCAACACCATGCTATCTACCACAGTCAACTCCATTCTCTACTGGTGCCATGAATGCTAAACACTAACGGCAAGATAGACAAACTCAGCACTGGGGCCTTGAACACGCTACTCGTCCTAATTAGGATTACTATTTTTGTGATGAGACACCATGACCAAAGCAATGTGGAAGAAAAAGGTCTATTAGACTCACATATCCACATCAGTGTTTATTATTAAAGGAGGTCAGGGCAGGAACCAATGCGGAAGCCATGGATGGGTGCTGCTTACTGGCTTGACCCCGTGACTAGCTCAGCCTGCCTTCTTGTAGAACCCATGACCCCCACAGGAATAGCACCAACCACAAGGCACAGGGCCCTCTACCATCAACCACTGATTAAGAAAATGCCCTACAGGTTTGTCTACGATCCAATCTTATGAGAGCATTTTCTCAATTGAGGCTCCTTCTCTCCAGTAACTCTATCTTGTATCAAGCTAACATAAAACTAGCCAGCATACTAGTCAGGCACGCTACCACTGAGCTGTCTCCCCAGTGCAAACCCTTAACCACACCCCTCATACACAGTAACAGGCAAGGAGTGCACCAATCCACCAGAGCTAGGCTTGCCATCTGAAACAGACACGGTGCTGTACTTAAAGCTCTGCTGCCTGTGAAGGTTTCTTGAAACCTACCGCCTTAGACACAGTTCAACAATTTGTCTTTCAGAGTTACTTGGTTCAAGAGACAAGGCTAAACTTTGTAGGGACCCATAAATGATTGTGTAAGACAATCACCTCATTCAAGACTCTAATTAAAACCATTCGTCAGTGCAAGAGAGCAGACATTTAACTCTAGATGGTTCCCAGCACAGTGCTAGTCAGTTCTGTCCTGGTTGATCCCGGGAACCCATGGGCCAGGCTCAGCATGACAGTGCAAGCATATAAAGCTAGCATTGTGGGTGAGCAAGGCAGTGTTTTTCTCAAAATTATAAGGAATAAAAAAAGGAAAGGGGCCAGGGGTTTAGCTCAGTGGCACTGCCCAACACTTACTTAGTGTGGAGGAAGCACTGGGTTCAACTTCCAGTACTGTGAGTGGCAAGCGGACAAAGGAAGGAAGAAGCCATGTGAAGCCTGCGTTCCTGGAGAGCTTCACCCTCCCAGACCCGATTTCACTGTCCTGGGGTGGGGCCCTAAGAATCTATAGACTTTCAAGGGTCCCCTACTGGATCCCGATGGGAAAGGAGTGTGCCTGTACTTGTGCATGCCAGAGGTGTGTTGTGTGATCGTGACGGCAGAGCTGAGAATCATGATGCTCCATGTTGTTTCCTGCTGACATGCAAGGGCACCTCTGTCACTTAGTGTGTGGTATGGAAGACAGTAAACTTCCAGATCCCACTTTCTTTAAAATGGCAACAATGTGAGTGCTTATCTCTCTATTGTTATTGTTGCACAGATAAACAGAGCCCAGAGAGGCACTTAACGGTTTCTGCCACATATTAGAAAGGCAACTAAACCCAGGAAGTTGACCAACCTAGGCTCCTACACACTGAGAGGTCTTCAAAATAGCGACAGTCCTTTCTCTTTCTGTGTGTGTGTGTGTGTGTGTGTGTGTGTGTGTGTGTATGTGGGTATGTGTATTGTGTTCATGTGTACATATGAATGTTTGCATGTATGAGAGTACACTTGTGGACATGTACACATGTAAGCTTGATGTACCAAGGTTGATGTCCAGAATCAGCCTTAATGGTTCTTCAACCTCATGCACTGAGGCAGGATATTTCAATCAACACCAGAACTCACAGAGGTAGCCAGTTTGCTCTGGGATCAGCTGTCTCTGCCTTTCCAGGCTTCCAGGCTGGAATTACAGGCATTTTATGTGAGTTCTGGGGATCAGCACTGTACTGGCTGGTTGTGTGTGTCAACTTGCCACAAGCTGGAGTTATCACAGAGAAAGGAGCCTCCCTTGAGGAAATGCCTCCATGAGACCCAGCTGTAAGGCCTTTTCTCAATTAGGGATCAATGGGGAGGGCCTAGCACCTTGTGGGTGGTGCCATCCCTGGGCTGGTGGTCCTGGGTTCTGTAAGAGAGCAAGCTGAGCAAGTCAGGGGAAGCAAGCCAGTAACATCCCTCTGTGGCCTCTGCATCAGCTCCTGCCTCCTGACCTGCTTGAGTTCCAGTCCTCACTTCCTTTTTGATGAACAGCCATGTGAGAGTGTAAGGTGCTTCTTGGTCGTGATGTTTGTGCAGGAATAGAAATCCTGACTAAGACAGGCACTCTGGTCCTTACTTTGTACAATGAGCACTTTAACCATGAGCCCCTCTTTAGCCCATTAGCCCTTTTAAACAATCACACCTGACATGTTTTGTTTTTTCCTTTATAAAATGAAAGCTATATTGTCATGAGAATCCAATAAGAAAATATGCATCAAGTGCAAAGCACCACACTGGAGAATCAATACTTCTCTGGCTTTCCCTTCCACTTTCTACTGAAAGCTTGGGCCAAAGTCCTTACAGAGTAGTTATGGGGAAGCTACTCTGCACAGTGAGGAAACGCTCTCTCTCAGTGGGCAGGACCTGGATCTCTGCCCTCGAGAAAAAGAGAAGAAGCACTTGGGAGTCAATCATGAACTATAGGCAGCAAGAACACAGTGCCATCGTGAAATGGTCAAAGGATGGACTGTGTCCCTATACACACACACACACAGACACCACCAACACCACCACACACACACACACACACACACACACACACACACACACACACACACACACACGAATAGAGGTCCAGAGAAAAGACAGATGTCATTATTTTGAAGATCTCTCAGTGTGTAGGAGCCCCTTGGGACAGAGTCTGGCCTTCACTCAAGCAAGTCAACAGGGTTGGGCAGGCCTCACTTTAAGCAAATGTGCTCATATATTTAGTATTTGTGTAAAAGATTTTAAAAGTTTAAAAGGTTTACAATTGTGCCCTTCATATGATCTTTGCTATTTCCCTTTACTTATCCGCATTTCATGGCTAAGGACGTGGAAGTCACATGTACTGGGTTAGATCGGACTTCATGGTGAATGCCTAGGGCTGGTACATCACTGCTACTATTGCCAGGGTTTAGATGTGCAACCATTACCACCCCTTAATCATAGGGCACCACAGAGGATGTCTCACCAGGAACCACGTTCCTGTTCTCCCTCCCACTGGGTCCTCTGATAATTCTATTCTACTTCTTGTCTTTCCATAGGAGATGTATGATGTATTCCTACGAATTCTTTAAGCTAATGCAGAGAGCATTTGAGGGATACACTGCTGGCACAGTTCAAGGGGAAGGGTTCTTTTAACTGGAATAATTCGTTTTAAAGCCTCAAAATAAAAACTTGAAATGTTTTCCCAGAATCTTTCCTTCTCTTAAACTTTATTTAAGACTTATAACCATCAATTGCAGACACCTTTTCTTACTTGGGATTTTCTTTGGCAAAAACCCAAATTCGATTTAAAAAAATAGCAACTTTGAAGGGAATGACTTGGGCAGATCTTTCTTTCTTTCCTGGACATAAAACTTTCTTATTTAACTCAATGTCATGTACTAAAGGGGAAAATAAAATCTTTCAGATTGTTATCCCGATGTTAAGACACACAATACCTTACCTGTTTCATTGGCTGTGTGTGTGTGTGTGAGAGAGAGAGAGAGAGAGAGAGAGAGAGAGAGAGAGAGAGAGAGATGCTTTCAAGGTTAGCATATGCACCTTAAGAAGGGAATCAAGATCTCACTTATTACTGTGAAGCTGCTTATGCTGTGTACAAGGTTTGTACTTTATCACTGGCACCAATTAAAGGTCTACAAAAGTCAGCAAGAAGAAACTGAAGCTGTTTTTCAGTTGGGGAAAAATGGCTCAACACTCCCTTCTTTCAACAAGTCTTTCAGCCTTTGTATTCAGAGCGACACCTCAGTGTTCCAAGGAAGCCATTTCAAAAGCCCAGCTCCTGCTTTATAATGAGCTTTCTGTGGTAATTCCTCAAGATCAAAGCCACAAATTTCAAGATCATATCTAGAAAGAACTTTAAAGACTATCTGGCCCAATCAAGTCAGATTTCACGGCTCTACAGTGGGAAGTCAGAGTTTACTTAAGCAAATCAGGCAATACGGTGCTATCAGTCTCATGGACTATACACTACATTAATAAGCCCCCTTCCTTACCTCTTAAGGAAAACTCTCAGTTGTGCACAAAATGCAGATTTACAAAGAAACTTTTCTGGACTACCACAAAAAACAAACAAACAAAACAAAACAAAACAAAACAACAACAACAACAACAACAAGCCAATGTATGCCTGTACTTTAACAAATTGTAAGGGAGAAGGCAAGGCAAGCCACCTGTGTGCAGCCAGTGTTCCTCATGCATCTCATTCAAAACCATGGGAATGAAGGAGCTATCACCCACCCGTATGATGGTTGCTAACAGTGCTGTAGCCAAGAGCTCCTAAGCTAGAACACAGAGATTTCCCCTAATTTAGTGGCATATTCAATGCAATTATCTGATTTTGTTTCTATAGCTGGCCTGAATATATCACCTTCTTATTTAAAAATATATTAAATATATCAAATTCCAAAGTCTCCTTCCTTTAAAGTATATTTTCATTTTCATATTCTTATCCATTCCCAAGACAATCAATCTTCATCAATACTCTGCATAATAAAATGATAAGTTCTCTAATGGTAAACAATAACCCAGAGTTGACCATTAATAAACTGCTTACTTCACAAGGGCTTAAACCAACAGTATCAAATAGAATACACTGCTACCAGACATCACACTATGTTCAAAACTCAAGTTCAAAAATGAAAGGGATCTGGAAATGTTACTGGGTTAGGAGCTTGGAGAGACATCTTCGACCCCATTTCTTGCTCTGCCACTCTTTCAGCAAAATAATGTAACTCTTGATCACAGGGTTGTTCCGATAGTCAACCAACACACAGCAGAGAGATTCAGAAGCATGCAGGCTGAACTAAGATAGTATTCAACTGCCTGGAAAAGGAGACCCAGAGAAGCTAAGTAACTGGCCAAGGCTATATAGCCAGAGGAGCCAATCCTGAAATTACTAACTCGAGCTGTTAAGTCCTAATTGGTTTCCAGTCCACCTCCTGTCTCTTTTCTAACTTCTGCCTACTGAACTTTGCACATTGTTACCCAACAGTATTCGTAAGACACTACCACAAAGCCAACCCTGTTCCCAAATACATTTCAAAAGTGCACGCTTCTCAACTAAAGACTGTAATGTGCTAAATGCTCAGGGACCATGGTGACATCACTCACACGAGTCTAAGTGCTCACAACCATCTTTTTCTACGACCAATAAAAACAAATGCTTTGCAAGACATGTCAACACACACGCAAACGAAACTTTCTTTGCTACGTGTACAAAACAGGACTGTGAGAAACTTTTGCTCCAGATAGACACGTGTCATTCATTGACTAGGCAGCGAAAGGCGCTACAGTTGGATGAGTAGTAAGGAGAGGGGCTCCTTGAGACCTAGGATCAGTCACATGAAAAAGTCTCCAGGCTTCAAACTCCCAAAGTGTGGCATCGAGATGCCGAGAGCACCGTGGATGTAACCTGGAGGAGTGCCAGGGTTGCGGAGTTGCTGCCTGCGTGGGTGTCCCGTATAGCGGGGTAGGGAGGGGGCTAGGGCGAGCAGCCCCGGACCAGCCTGGAGAACCTGGGCGCGGCCCGAGAGGGTCACTCACCGGGCCAGCAACTCTAGGAAGATCACATTACTGCAGCAGCCTGCGAACACCAGGCCCACCGCGAAGGCCGGGCGCATGGCCGGTGCGGGGCACGGGGAGCCAGCGCGCAGAAAAAGCGCCCTTCCAGATCGCTACCCTAGAAAACCCGCGCGCAACATCACCACGGCCAGCAGTTCCCTCTCTGAGGACCTTCTTGATCAACTCTTCCTCTGCGGCTGCTACAGACGCGGCCAGACAAGGAGCTGTAGTTCTCAGTTTTACCCAGTCCCATTCATTTGAGGGGCTGTCCAAGGGCTGTCCAAACTACATGTCCCAGCAGAACGCGCGCCTTTACGGCAGGCGTGAAAAAAACAGGCAAGTTTCCCGGAAGCCTCGCGTGATCCAATGCCGCACTGCCTTCTGGGAAATGAAGTCCCAATGCTGTTCGTGTTCCGTCGGGAATGAGATTCAACAAAATAGCTTGTGTGTTCTAGACTTGTGACTACTCATTAGAGTATTCTAGCATCTGAAACAACTCACCTGGAACTGAGCGAGCGTAGAAATTCCTGTAAAATCTAAACAGACTTCTAGGAAAACAGTGAACCCAAAAGTTTTGAGGTTGAGCCTTGGCTTGAACTGCCTATTTAGAGCATCGGTTTAGTACTCCACTCTCATCATAGGGGTAAATAGGCCTGTCTTAGTACTAGTTGTTGAAGAAAAGACTAGCATAGTAAGTGTATTGCTTTATGTTGTGATTTTTGTGGAGGCGCCGAGCACATATTTATTGTCTTATGCTGGCATTTTGCCAGCTTAAGGTGCTCATGAAATAGTGAGTTTGTTTTAACTCATAAAAGGTGTTCTTGTTCCTATTCTCCTTTTAAAGACAGACGGTTCCAATTTCAGAATGCATTAGTGCTTATTGAAAATTCAGAATTCAGGACCGCACATAAGAAGTGTAATTCAGAAAAGTCCGAGGCTAGCTCAGTAACCCATCATTTAGAGCATGCACGCCCAGGGTTCAGATAAGATCACGACTTGGGGAAACCTCTATGAAGTCTGTTGTGAATCTTGAGGAAAACTTCACAGTGTTTACGTTTATCCCCTAATTTGCCTCCCGTCCTGTGGATGCAATTACACTAACTATTACAGTAACACTAATATTACATAATGGGAAGTGGGAAACAGGGTTGTTAATTTATCACATCTTTCAAAAACCGGTCTGCTAGGTGTACAAACACAGAACACAAAAGCACTGGCCTATGTACATTGTTGGCGGTCACCATGCAGTCTTTCTTTCATCACTGCTGAATGGGAGTGAACACCAAGAGCCTCAGTAACAAATGCCAATGAGCCTTCAGCTGAAGGAAAGGCGGCAAGTGTTTCCTTCACCACTTAAATGCTGGTGTGAATAGGTTTGTTTTGCCTGCATGTATATCTGTGCAACATGTGTGCTCTGGGTGCCCTCAGAGGCCAGAAAAAGGCATCGGAGCTAGAACTGGAGTTACAGAGGTTCTGAGCCAACCTCTGGGTGCTCCAAGTTGGACCTGGGTTTCCTGCCAGAGCAGCCAGTGCTCTTAACCACAGAAGCATCTCTCCCGTCCAGGGATGGCCATTTTTGACTGGGGTGCTTGAACATTGGCATTCTCAGAGTTTCCCCGGGTGGTTTGACTCTGCGCTGAAGTTGAGAGCTGGCGAGGAGGGGAGCGGTGAAGGGGGGAGGAAGTATTTAAAGGTCTGGGATCAGTGACATCAGCAGGTCATCTTTAAAGTGTCATCTCAACCTGGTTACACCAAAATCCTCAGGGAATGGGACCAAGTATCATGTGTCACTGAAACCCCAAGGCTGAGAAGCATCCTTTACTCAACTCAGTTCTCAAAGCCTGGCTGCATAATAGAGTCACATGAGAGACTGTAACAATTTGTTGAACAACGAAACCAAACCCTGAAATATCAGAGCCACTCCATTGCTAACCAAGTAAAGAAGACACCTAAGTTTGTTGCCTAAGCAGTGACATCTGTAGATGCTTCTGCCTAGAGAAAAGCTGAGCCTTTGCTCTGATTGGCCTGGGGACTATGTCACAGTGGACAATCCTTTACTTCCCATCTACCCCGCCCATGCACACACCAAGCTTGGGAGCACTTGAGAGGATGTTCTAAACACCAATTCCTGAGTCCCAGATAAAAATCAAAATGGGCTTAGGCAAATGAACAAAGAGGGAGCTTGAGTGTCTGCATAGGCTCTGGATCTTTCTCCGTATTTCTGTCTTGACCTATGCCAGTTTTTAGTAATAATATATTCACTACACATATTGATGACCCAGGCTCTTGGTCAAATGCTGATTCTGGTTCTAAGGTGAAGTGCAGGTTATACATTTCTTTTTTTAAAATTGGATATTTTATTTATTTACATTTCAAATGTTATCCCCCTCCCTGATTTCCCCTCCGGTAACCCCTTATTCCATCCCCCTCCCCCTGCTTCTGTGAGGGTGCTCCTCCACCCACCCATCCACTCCTGCCTCCCTGCCCTGGCATTCCCCTACTCTAGAGCATCGAGCCTTCACAGGACCAAGGGCTTCTCCTCCCATTGATGCCCAACAAGGCCATCCTCTGCTACATATGTGGCTGGAGCCATGGGTCGATCCATGTGTACTTTTGGTTCATGGTTTAGTCCCTGGGAGTCGGGGGAGGGGGCAGTCTGGTTGGTTGATATTGTTGTTCTTCCTATGGGGTTGCAAACCCCTTCAACTCCTTCATTCCTTTCTCTAACTCCTCCATTGGGGTCCCGGTGCTCAGTCCATTGGTTGGCTGTGAGAATCCCCATCTATATTGGTCAGGTTCTGGCAGAGCCTCTCAGGAGACAGCTATATCAGGATCCTGTCAGCAACCACTTCTTGGCATCTGCAAGAGTGTCTGGGTTTGGTGTCTGTATATGGGATGGATCCCCATACTGGAGGAAAGGCCATCCAGAGACTGCAACACCTGGGGATCCATCCCATATACAGGTTATATGTTTCTAACAAGCTCTTAGTGTCAGGTCTCCTAGTCTGTGAGTCACGCTCTAAGGAGTAGAAGCCTATCTGTTAACTCACCCTTGAGACTGCTCTATTCCTGCCCTCACTGGTTCAGAGAATTTGAACCAACATAACTATCTGTGGGTTTGTGGGTTCCTCCTTCTCCTTAGCCTGCAATCATGCTAAAGACCCAACCATCCATCTATCCAACCAACAAAAAACCCCACCAAAGCAAATACACATAATACATACATACACACACACACACACACACACACACACACACCACACACACACACACACACACACACACACATTCTTTTCTTCTTCCTCATTTTAATGACAAATATCTTCAGGAGGTAGTAGTAAATACTCTTAGTCTACTTTAAAAATGCTTTTAAATGTTTTAGAACTTCATACATGCATACGATGTATTTCCATCATATTTACCCCCTCCCTACCTCCTTAACTCTTCACATATTCTGCACCTTAAAAAGTTATTTTTCCAAGAGAGGAATTCAAGCCAGATTAAAATATATATAAATAAAGGTTTATTGGGAAACTGCTCTCTGGAGGACAAGTACACTGGCCCCAAGGAAGGAGGCTGGGGAAGTGGCCATGGGAAAGGCGAGAAAGGGGAAGGGGAAGAGAAAGAGAGAAAGAAGGGTGGCAGAGAGAAGGAAATGGGGAGAGAAGGGGAGAAAGGGCAGACCAATGGATTATGAATAGAAGAGCCTCCTGGGGAAGGGCAGCCAAGTCCACGGACTGGACAGTCCCGGGTAGGAGATAGGGTACGCCCAGTAGGAACTGGGGGATGCTGGGAAAACCTGGTGGTCAGGTCCACTTTGCTATATAAAATAGGCACCTCAGTCCCTTGTCCAGAGTCTGAAATTCAACACACCAGTCCCTTCCAACTTCGTATACTCTTTTATGCAACCCATTGAATCATGTTAATGCAGTTTATATAGGCATAGTTAGGGGGCCATCCACTGGGCATGACCAACCTAGCAGGGACTACACACCTAAAGAAAAAATGACTCTCCCTCTCCCAGCAGCCATCAGCAGATGGTAGCACCTCAGCTAGAGGTGAAGGCTCTTGTGCCCGTCCTCCATCACTGCTGGAATGTTGACTGGCTTGATGCTGTGCTAGGCAGCCTTTTGCAGGGAACCGCACCTGCTTTGAGTTCAGAAGAGCAATAATCCTCGAAAGTCTAGAGGACACTATTTCTCCTCAGTCCTCCCCAATCTTTCCGTCACTTCTTTCACGATGTTCCCTGAGCTTTGGAGGTGGGGGTGTGACATAAATGTCCCATTCTTGGCTCAGAACTCCACAGATTCTCAGTAGTTTGGCCAGTATGAGTGTTGTTAGCCACTGTCTCTTAGTCTGATCTGTAAACCCTTCAATTAGCGTCTTAAACTGCTCAGATCAAAGCCAGATTAATGAAAGTAGTCTCAAGAGAGCCCTAATGACTTTATCAAGCACTTCTATCACCAGTTCATCTCATTTGATCTCACAGGGGTTTCTGACTTCATCTTGCTCCTGTTTCTAAGGCCAAGGCTGTAAATTTTGCTATTATTTCCTCACACGAAGGGAGGAGATGAGAGCCATACTCAAGATGTGCAAATGCACTGCTTTGGCTGAGCCCAGAGCATTTTTTTTCTCTGTTCTAACTACCCCTAGGCTTAGGCCTGGAAGCTTCTAGTCTCTGTGCAATCTAACCTTCCAAGCTGACTGATTCAGTCTGGTTCCTCTTGTCTTGACTCCATTGCTCTGCCTGGCCTCATACTCTGGCAATATGTTATAGTGTTCTGGGTCCTTCTCATCCTCTGGCTTGCTCTGTCCTGACCTGTCTCTAGCTTTTTTTCCCTGCCACCTGTCTTTGTAAAACTGCCATGCTAAAACTGCCACACACACCCTCTTTCACTGTGCTGCTCTAAAGTACCCTCTTCTTGTCTGTTCTCGTGACAGTTGGGCGTATCCTATCTCTGACTCATTCTGCCAAATCTTTTTCTGATTCATCCCTTTGCCCCTCAATTAGACACCAGTTTCAAATATGGCTGTTTCCTTCTAAAAACTAACCTTACCTTCTTTGTTAGGGATTAAAGGCATGTACTAAGGGTTTGTATGTATTCCAGCCAGATCATACTGCAATCCAGAGCATGGCTGCATTCCACCCAGATCACAAAGACCTAAAAGGTCTTTGGGTGTGATCTCTTGCCAAGCAGCCATGCTGCTGGATTAAAACTCCTCTACACAAGACTCTGCTCTTTCTAGTTTCCTTCGTGAAATTTTCCTTTTTGTCGTTAACACTGACCACCGGTTATTGATGACTTCTACTATTTCGTATATGACTATGAGTGGGTGTCCAGGGGTTATCACTACAATCTCTTCATGCTCCAAATCCAAGTTGAGCTTTTCCCTAACATTTTCCCCCGAGTTCCTCAACTTCAGTACATACATGATCTACTACGTCACCAGACGTCCTGTGAAAGGCGGTACCTATTGTCTCTTCTCTTCTGGGAAAACCCTGAAAAGTTTTCAGTCTTCCTCTCCTTCGCACCACCACATCTTTGTCGATTGGTCTCTTGGTCTGTCTGTATGTCTGCCTGTCTGCCCTCTGTCTGTCTGTTTAACCCCATAGGCTCCACCTCACAGTATCTCTAGAGTCCAGCCTCCCACTGGCGTCTGCTTCTCCTCCTGTAAAGCCCTCTAAGATGCTGCTTTCTTCAGCCTCTGTCTTCTTTAAGCCCTGCTCCATGCTGCCTCCAGACTGCAATCCCCAAACGAATCCCCAAATCGGCTGCTATTCCAGGATTTTTATTCCAGTTACTCAGAAACATGTAATGGATGATACCAAAATGGACTGGTTGGAAGTAAAAACAAAAGTCAAACAACCAATCAAGGAAGCATCCATTTGTCTCTCTCACCACGCTGTGCTGATCTCACATGTCTGCTCCGCATCCAGCTAGGCTGCTCTCCTTGTGGCGTCTCGTACAGCTGCAGCCAGATACTGGCTATGACCTGAATCATGTTGTCTTGGCTAGATGATACAGCTCTCTCTACATCATAGTCTCGTCTCTATTCTTGCCCACATCATGATGGCCCCCTGGTAAGTGAATTTCTCAGGTGACAGCTGCCTCCCCTTAGGACAAGCATTCTAAGGGACTACTGAAGACACACAGTGCATCCCAAGTCACAGGGATGGGGATCAGGGGTGTGTGTGTGTGTGTGTGTGTGTGTGTGGCAGGGCTGGAAGAGAGAATGAAAATCAGTGGAGGGGGGAGGGCTTCTTTGGGACAAGCAGGAAAACTGGGACAGGGGAGTCTCCTGAGAGTCTTTGGGGGTGACCCTAGCTGAGACTCCTGGCAATGAGGAATATGGAGCCTGACGTAGCCATCTCCTGCAGAGGGAAGGAGGGAGTAGAGGCCCAGCTCTTGAGGATTCGGAAAGGAATAAAGATACTACCAGGAACTGGGCGAAAATCCATTCTGGCAAGGAATCTGGTGGCATTCTGCCCATGTCCTGAGACTTTGAGTGTGGCTGAATTAAAAAGTGATAGACGAATGTGCATGTGTGTGCACAGTGCACGCATACTCACTGCTCTTAGGAAAGCTCACTGCTCACTGTCTTAATGAAAGACAAGAAAAATGTGTAGTTCTTCAAAGAAGCCGTAAGTGAGTTCTTAACATGCAGACAAGGTGGGTAACATAGATGTGACTGATAAAGGGATTAATCGAATAAGAAGCCTAGAACTCTCCACTGGGACAAGAGAAATATACCTTGAAGGCAAGACCACTGAAGGCTCCCACTCATGAAAATACCAAATTCCAAATTATTTGAAATGAGAGAATCTGAACTGAAAATGCTACCAAAGGGATTTTCTGCTCAAAAACAACTACCAAGAAAAGTGTTCTCTCAGATTCAGCCACCACTGTGCAAGGGGTCACTACAGCTTTGGCAGAAGATGGACACACTACACTAGCTGACAGCAGAATTTGGCAATACCATCTTTCTATATGGAACACTTTTGAAAGTATCGAAGGTTCAAGAGTGAAGGGGATCATGCAGGCTTATGCCCAGGTTCCAGAAAGTCAATGAGGCAGGGCAATGATTGACAGGGCCATATTCTCTGCAAAAAGGCCCTGAAAGGTCATGGCATGATGCTGGCAGGATGAAGAATAAATTGAAATGGAGCTCCTGGGATGTTGAAGATGCTAGGACAGTAGGCTATCCACCAAGGGAAGCTTCAGGCATGGGGTGGAGCTGACAAACGAGAGAAACAATACATGCTACAAGGGGCAGGGATAGAGAAGCAGGCTACCCAAGGCTAGTGAAGCCCAGATGATTCCATTGTGATCCCTAGATGCCAGACATGGAGCTTCAGGATTTGGTGTTTCCCTGCCAGGTTTAGATCTTGCTTTGGTTTGACCACCTGTGCTAGGCCCCATTCCTCACTTCTTGAATGAGAATGAGAAATGTCTGGTTGGTACAATTGTGAGTTGAAGTCTCTAGCTTGTTTCTGATTTCATAGGGGCTCACATTTAAGAGCTTGCTCCAGTCTTGGAAGAAGTCCCCACCCCACCCCCTTTCTGCTTCCTATATGTTCTGAGGTAGACAAACTCCTCCTCCTCCACATACTCTGTAACCATGATATTCAGTCTCAGCTTAGGGCCAAATTAATGTCACCTACCTGCAGAGTGGAAACCCTGAAACTGGGAGCCCAAATAAATAATTCCTCCCTTTAAACTCTGTGTGTGTGTGTGTGTGACAGAGAGAGAGAGAGAGAGAGAGAGAGAGAGAGAGAGAGAGAGAGAGAGAGAGAGAGAGAGAGAATATGAATGTGATATAGAAGCCTGAGGCTCCCAGAGGCATCAGATCTCCTTAGAGCTGGCATTTGCACTTGGGGACTGTCTTACACGGATGCCAGGAACTAAACTTGGGTCTTCTGGAAAAGCAGCATCACTCTTAACATCTCTACCCTTGCCTAGCCCTTGGTGTGTGTGTGTGTGTGTGTGTGTGTGTGTGTGTGTGTGTGTGTGTGTGTGTGTGTGTGTGTGTGTGTGTTTCATGCTTTTAAATGATTCTGGGTGATTATACATAGCTGTATCTTTTTCCCCTTTCCTCTCCTCCCTTTCAAACTCTCCCGCATGCCACTCCTTGCTCTCTTTCAAACTCATGGGCTCTTTTTCGTCCATTGTTATATACACACGTGTGTGTTTATATTCCTAAATATGTAAGTATAGCCTGCTCAGTCTATGTAAAGTTACTTGTATATGTTTTCAGGCTCTCACTGTAGTGTTGAAGACTCTTCCTGAAGAAGACGAATCCCCCCACTCTCAGCATCCCTTGGCTGCTGCAGCTCTTTGTGTAGGACTGCAGCTTCATGAGCTTCCCCCAGTCCGTTTGGGTCAGCCTGGGTGTCGCCCTCGTTCAGCTCTTGTTTAGGAAGTCATGTTGGTGAGACTTCTAGGGGATGTGGCATCTGACATTCCTAGTAGACACAATCGAATAGCAAATTTCCTGTTCTTACCATCTTTCTGCCTCTGCTTCCCCGCAATGTTCCCTGAGTCTTAAGTGTGGGAGTGTTTTGTAGAGGTATCCACTGAGACCGCACTCCACATCTCTGTGTTTTGATTGGTTGTGGTTTTATGAAGTGGCCACTGTCTATCACAAAGGGGGGTTTCCCTGATGAAGAGTGAGGACTACACTTCTCTATAAGGACAAACATTTAGAGTGTGGTTAGGGATCATGCTGGTTTAAAAAGGTGGCAGTTGTGGGTTCTTTTCCAAGATCTATGACTTCAGTAACCCTTGATACTAGGCTTCCAGTAACAGGCATGATTTCTCTTGTCGAGAGAGCATTAAGTCCAATTAGAGATCTGTTGCTTAGTGCCAACTGCAACACCCTGAAGGGTGTGATGTCATGCTGGTTATTTTTGTGGTTCATAGGCATCAGCGCTGGATAGGACTGTTCCTTTGGAAGCTTAACTACAGGAGACTTTCAGGTAAGTTTCAGCTCAGGGGCTTCTTGGTCCTGTGTCGAGTACATAGTGTC
The DNA here is from genome assembly GCF_011064425.1 of Rattus rattus. Taxonomy (NCBI): domain Eukaryota; kingdom Metazoa; phylum Chordata; class Mammalia; order Rodentia; family Muridae; genus Rattus; species Rattus rattus. The sequence goes on along the minus strand of NC_046159.1, from coordinate 105,500,302 downwards.
TTCAACAATAAAGACTTATGTCCACCTCTGGGAAGCAGCCACAAGCATAGCAACAGCCTATAATGTTTTAAGAGTTTCTTGGACAACCCTGACCAACACCTCAAACCAGTTGTTTCACGTCACCTGTTGAGGTTTTTTTTTTCTCTTTTTTTCAGAGCTGGGGACCGAACCCAGGCCCTTGCGCTTGCTAGGCAAGCACCCTACCACTGAGCTAAATCCCCAACCCCTGTTGAGGTTTTTAATTAGATGCTCTATGGCTCTTAGAAGGAACATTGTTAGCCCAAATGAGAGATTTTCTCTTTAAACTATATATGTGTATTTATACAGCAAATTACATATATTACAGATTTTTTAAAGTGCCCAGTTAATAGTATGATTCCTTATTGCTGTACAACATGTTCTCATATAATATAGAAAAATGTATTTATTTGCTCCCCTAGTGATGGACTCTGGGGTATGTTTCGTTCTTTTCTTTCTTTCTTTCTCTCTCTCTCTCTTTCTTTCTTTCTTTCTTTTTTTCTGGTTTGTTTTTTGTTGTTGTTCCTTCTCTTTCTCTTGAGTTCAACGTTCTAACATCTTTGAATGAATAGCAATTTCTGAAAAGCAACCAGACTCAATAGGCTTGAGCTCTGCCCCCGTCCCCATGTTGTGAGGAAAGGACCTAGCACTGTGGGCGTGTTCAGCATCTTTGCCTTGGTGATGTCAGTGGGGAGAGCTGTCAAGGCTGTTTGCAAAGAGCGTTTTCACTTCTCGTTCCAGCCACTCAGACATATTTTGAATCATTTATAAAATCCACTTAACCAAGATGTTGACAAAGAATTAAGTAAGATGACTCCTGGGGGATGTGTCTTGATAAGGCTCAAGTTGACAACCCTACAGAGATCTGTCATTTCAATTTTTTTTTTAGAACATGTTTTTCATATCTATCACATGAGGGTGCTTTTCCCATCTCTACCTCACATAAATCTTGGGGTACTTGAGCTGTGCATGGGAGAGGCACGCTATAAATATCACTCAGGTTTTATTTTATAAAGTCGAAATCATCTCATTATGTGCTTCATAAGCCATATTCAAGCAATGCCCTGGGGTCCCGGGGACGCTTCACTTTCATTTCTTCAAAGGCATTATTCAACCGTGGGGTTTTCTTTTCAAATTACTACAGACAGGGAACAGAGTTTTGGCTAAGAAGAATGGCTTCTTGCCAGGTGTGGAGGTGCACACTTTATCTCCCAGAATTCAGAAGACAGGGACAGATGGATATGTGAGTTCAAGGCCAGTCTGGGCTACATAGAGGGTCCCAGGCCAGCCAGAACTATACACTAAGACCTCGTCTCAGAAAGAAAGAAAACCAGGTCCCAAGGCAGGAATTTGCTTGCAGCCCAGAAAGCTCTGTTTTACTTCCTGTCTCTCTGAAGTTGGTTACTGTTGTGTCTTACACACTTGGAATTGCACTGTGTTCACCTTTCAGTGTTTGGCTTACTTCACTGGTCATGATGTCCTTGGAGGTTCGTTCATGTTGTAGGATGAGGAAGAATCCCCATCCCTTTCAAGATAGTCCATTTCATGCATTTTTATTTCTTTTTTAAGATTTATTTAGTGTATGAGTACACTGTCGCTGTCTTCAGACACATCACAAGAGATCATCAGATCCCATGACAGATGGTTGTGAGCCACCATGTGATTGCTGGGAATTGAACTCAGGACCTTTGGAAGATCAGCCAGAGCTCTTAACCGCTGAGCCATCTCTCCAGCCCTGACCCCCCCCCCATTTCATGTATTTTATCCATTTATCCATTGCTATGTTTTGGATGGATTTGCAAAGGATCAGATGCTGGGAATTTGGTCCCTGGTGAGAAATGATGGGGCCGTCAGAGTTGATTATATCTTGAGGGGGGATTAATCATTCTCTCCAAGGTCATAGTCTTCTTCTTATGAGCAGTCCCATAGGAGCCGACTGTTAGAGGCAAGTCATCCCGTGTGCTTGGACCATTTTATATGTTCCTCAGTATCATATGCTTGTCTTTCAAGTGTTCACACTGTGTGTGTGTGTGTGTGTGTGTGTGTGTGTGTGTGTGTGTGTGTGTGTGTGTGTGTGTGTGTTGAAACCATGCTTTTGGATCTTCCAGTCACTAGAACCATGAGCCAAATACATTTATTTTATTTATAAGGTACCCAGACCAAAAATTTGTTCTAGCAACAGAGAAGGGACTAATAAAATCCACTGATGGACAACTGAGCTGCACCTAGCATTTGGCTGTTATGAGTCACGTTTGGAACTCAGATACAGATACGTCACTCCCAGACTCTGCTGCTTTCAATTGTCTGGGGAGTGTACCCCAAAAAAGAATCCCTGAATCATATGGCCATTCTGTGTGAATTTTTTTTTAGGAACCTCCATATTGTTTCCACGGCTTCTATACTATTTTACATCTCCGCTGAAAGTGTTCAAGGATTCAGAGTTTTCCAGATCTTACGAACGTTTGATTCTTGCCATCGCTGACCGTTGTCTTAGTTATGGTTCTGTTGCTGTGATTAAACACTCTGACCAGAAGCAACCTGTGTAGGAAAAGGTTTACTTCATCTTATGGCTTCTAGTCCGTCATTGAGGGAGGTCCGGGCAGGTTCTCAAGACAGGAACCAAGAGGCAGGAACGGAAGCAGAGGCCATAGATGTGTTCTTGCTTATAGGATTGCTCCTCATGGCTTGTTTAGCCAGTTTTCTTGTAGCACTTGTGATGGCCGGCATAATGTTTTAAGTTTAAATGGCTGTGCCTAAAAGATCTAAGAAACAAAAGTGCCTCTAACCTGTGAGCTCCACTTTCCTCAGGACAGATAGCTTCCGGAACACTGGGGGCTGTTTTTTTTTTTTTTTTTTATAATTGCTTGGTTTTGTACAAATTTAATGACACCGTTTTTCATGTAAGATGACACACTGAGTATTTTTCCAGGGCTTGCTTGCCCCTGGTTACGAGAAGTCGAGAAGTATGTAGCCTTGTGAGTTTTGCCTTTATATGTTCCTGACTGATGTAATTTGGTGCTACACCTCGGGAATCCTGAATTTAGGGTGTAGACCCGGTAACAGTTTCTAGGTAAAGCTCTTCTTTGTCTAAAATTATTCATGGTTAGTGAATCTCTGAAGCACCCCAGGCCCATCACACACCACAATCCCAGGGGCAGCACAGCGAGCTGGGCCTTCCTACACCAATCATTGTCTAGTTGCTTTTCTCTTGCTGTGATAAGACATGGTGACCGAGGCAACTTACAGAAAGAAGAGTTTATTTGGCTTAAGGTTCTAGAAGGTGAAGCGCCTGTCAGTGTCCACCCCTAGTGACACTTCCTCCAAGAAGACCATACCTTTAGTTCTTCCCCCTAGGGACCAAGTGTTCAAACATAAGAGCCTTTGGGGACCTTTCTTATTTAAGCCACCACATTCCATTCCCTGACCCCCATAGGCTTGTGGCCATATCATTATACAAAATGTGTTCAGTTCAACTTCAAAAGTCTCTCACAGTTTTAACACAAATTTAAGAGTCTAAAGTTTAAAATCTCTTAGGATTCAAGGAAGGTTCTTAATTATAACGCCATGTAAAAATCGAAAACAAATTACATACTTCAAGCCTACCATGGCAAAGAATATATATTGCTCTTCCAAAGGGGAGGAACCAAGGCGCAGCAAGGAAATACTGGAGCAAGGCAAGATCAAAACCCAGCAGGGCGAACTCCAAGTCCTGTAGCTCCATATCTGATGTCAAAGGCTTAGGTGGCTCTGCCTTCCCAGCCTTTCTAATTGCAACATGCTCCTCTCTCTTGGGCTGCTTTCACCCCCCGTGGCAAGTATCCCACAGCTCCGGCACCTCTAACATCTTGGTGTCCCCAACACAATCCAGGCTTCTCTTTCACAGCCTCACACCATGGCCTCTCAGGGCCTTTTATTCAGAAACAGCCCTCCCCCATCCCGTGTCCCCAACTCCTGGGCTCATTGGTGATCCTTAACTATGGAGAAAGATTCCACAGCCTCTTTGACTCATGTACTCAACCTCCTTCTTTTCAGCACAAGCCTTGGCTCCAACGTTAACTTTCCCGATGTCCTTTCCATTTTTAAGGCGTCTATTTTTTCCATTTTCCCCCCTGCCCATTTTTCACTGCAGGACCGCAGGAAAATGGTAAAAAATATAATGGTGTCACAGAATCAATTTTAGACTGTCTTGAAATCTCTGCTAAAGACATTAGTCCATTGCTTTTCAATTTAGCCCCAAGCAAGTCCTTAAGAGAAGGTTAGAAAGCAGTCAAATATATATATATATATATATATATATATGTATGTATATGTATATGTATATATGTGTGTATATATGTATATATATGTATATGTGTGTATATATGTATATATATATATATATATATGTATATATCCAATTATCACAATGGTCAGTATCATAGTTGCTAATATTGTTCCGTCTCTTGAACTGGGCCTCCATGGTCTGTCTTCTTTTCTGGTCCAAAACTCTCCAGATCTTCCACATTCCTCTAGAAGAACTGCACGATTGCGTTGGTCGCAGCAACAGCCCCCTTCCTGGTACCTTTTGTGTTCCTTACTTTTCTATTGCTGTGGTAAAACAACATAACCAAGGCAACTTGTAAAATAAAGTGTTCAGTTGAGCTTATGGTTTTAGATGGTTAGAGTCCACAATGGCGGCTCAAAGGCTTGGGTGCAGGAACAGCTGAGAGCTCACATCTTAATCTACACGCAAGAGACAGGGAGTGCAGTGAGGATGCATTGAAGCCTCAAACACCTCCTCCAATAAGGCCATGCCTCATAATTCTTCCCAGTCAGTTTCACCAATAAGGGGCCAAGGACAGAAACATGAGCTTCCAGAGACCATTCTCATTCAAACACTACAATCATAATGAAAAGAATGCAACACAGGCTTGTCCACAGGCCAATCTGGTGGAAGCATTTTCTCAGTTGAGCTTCCTTCTTCCAAAATGACTCTAACTTGTGTAAAATAGACTTAAAATAGTCTGCACAACCATGTCTTTGGATAGTTATCCTAAGGCAGCAGTTCTAGACCTGTGGGGTCTAGACCTTTGGGGATTGTATAGTCTATATTTTGCATATCAGATATTTACATTATGACTCATAATAGTAAAAAAGTTGCAGAAAGGTTGAACTGCATATGAGATCTGTCTCATTCAGATTTTGACATTTATTTAATGATTAGGAGTGTTTAGCATCTGTTCATTTATTTACGAGTCAAATATTGGTCACATAAAGAAATATCTGTTCAAATTGTTCTTTGACTTTACATTTAGAAGCACAGTAAAGAATAAACTCTGAGCCTTCCTTAGGCTGACGGTGTCTGACCTCTGATCAGTCTCTAAGCAACAGGGGTAGGGAGAGCAGGAGGCCATCTCAGCACAGCCTTCCCTTGACACTTGCCCCCGTGTGCTAACCTTTCATGTTGATGAATCTTATTTTTTCTTTGCTAAAAACATATCATGGGTTTGATTATAATTCAACAGTATAAAATCAAAAGGCAGAAAAAACTAATAGGTTTGGCTTAGTTAGAGTTTAACTCCTGTGAACAGACACCATGACCAAGGCAACTATTATAAGGACACCATTTAATTGGGGCTGGCTTACAGGTACAGAGGTTCAGTCCATTATCATCAAGGCCTAAGCATGGCAGCCTCCAGGTTGGCGTGGTGTAAGAGGAGCTGAGAGTTCTACATCTTCATCTGAAGGCAGAAGACTGGCTTCCAGGCAGCTAGGATGAGGGTTTTAAAACCCACCCTCACAGTGACACACTTCCTCCAACAAGGCCACACCCACTCCAACAAGGCCACACCCACTCCAACAAGGCCACACCCACTCCAACAAGGCCACACCCGCTCCAACAAGGCCACACCCCTAAGGTCCAAGCATATTCAAACCATGAGAAGGTTAAAATTGGTAAGTCCTTCTCTTGAACCTCAACAATTCAACTACCTTCCTTATGTACTTCTGTTGTTACTGTGTTTTGTGCATTTCTCCCATTAGCCAATAGGCAGAGGTACATTTTTTTACACAAATTTTTTTTTTTGTTAATGTCTCAGAAACTGTTCCGCATTAGCCTGATGATGGTGCCACCACTGTCTCCTTTGGTTTGTGCTTTGGCTGGAGCTCGCTGTGCAAACCAGAGGCTTGAACTTGCAGCACTTCGTCTGGCAAGCCTCCTACCTCTGCCCCCTGTGTACCGGGATAACGGGTGTGAGCCATTCCCCCTTGGTGCTGTGCTTCTCTTCTTAACGTCTGCAGTGTTCTGTTCATAAATAGGGCATCTTCTATTTACTTTCTCTCCTCTTCTTGGATGTTTAGGCTCTCCCATATCTCTCTGTAGTGAATGGCAACCTGTTGGATATTACTGTATTCTTGAACAGACTAAATGAGTGTGTCACTGGAAAATTTGGAGAATCCCAACTCAGCCTCCAGATGATACCAGGGAAGTGAGGGTCTCTTCTTGAGGTCCTTAGTCTCATTACTAACAGAGTTTAAGGACAGACTCAAATGGAAGATTGAGCCCAATGTCCTAGAGTTTTAAAGGAAAACCCCAGAGCAGGTAAACTGTCAATCTTACAGTTGCCTGGAGGTGGGAGGAGAGGAGGCATACTATGGGGAAGAGAAGAAGAAGGAAAACAACACAACCATATTGTTTGACAAGAGAGAAACAGAGGTTATCCACATGGTGGGAGGGGAGCTTTAGAGAAAGAGTAAGGAAGCCCAAAGTACCAGGGAGAGCACAGTGGGCTCTGGCCAGCATCCCAAAGAAAAAGAATGGAAGAAAAAGGACTACTGTGGGGTGGGGTGGGGTGGGAGAGGTGGGGATGAGAGTGGGACGAAGACCCACAAGAACCTCATGAGGGCTCATAGGGTTGCTCCTGGTGGGGCAGAAATTCTGGGGAGAAAATGTATGTTATCCTAAGAGGAACCCTCCCACCTAGGGTGTGTTTCTGCCTTGTTAGATTAACTGGAGAAAAGGTCACACCTCCACCTAGAGGCGGATTCCATTTTTTATTATAACAGGCAGACAGCAAGTCATTTGTTAGTGATAAAACTAAGTAAGTTAATCAGCTCACCTATGTTTGTGCTCCTCACAAGCGTTAATAGCATTCTCTCTCTCTCTCTCTCTCTCTCTCTCTCTCTCTCTCTCTCCTCCCCTCCTCCCCCTCCTCCCTCCCTCCCCCTCCCTCCCCTTCTCTCCCTATGTGTGTGTCTGTGTGTATACATGTGTGGGTATGATGTGTGTGAATGCACACTTGTACCATGGCGTACTTGTGGAGGTCAGAGGCCTGTTCCAGGTGTCAGTGCCTGGCTTCCACCTTGTTTGGAACACGGTGTCTCTCGTTCCCTCTCTGCAGGCCAGACCAGCTGGCACGAGCTTTGGTGGATTCTCTGTCTCTGCCTCTCATCTGTCAGTAGGCAGATGCTGGGAGTGCGCATGGCTTTGTCTGGTTCTTCACATGGGTTCTGAACATTGGAACTCAGGTTGTCATACATGCCTGGTAAGTACTTCTTACTAGCGATGACTTTCAAAACTCTCAAGGCCAAGTGTGAGGAGATACTTGACTCAACAAGACGGGAGTGGAGGCACGTGCCTTTGACCCCCGGCACTCAGCAGGCAGAGGCAGGCGGATCTCTGTGAGTCCGAGGAAAGCCTATTTAAAAGAGAAAAAAACTTAGTCTTTGAGCTGGAGAGTTGCCTCAGCGATTAAGAGCTCTTGCTGCTCTTGCAAAGGACCCGGGTTCAATGTCTAGCCCTATGATTTCTGGAAAACCACCCATATATACAAAATAATAAAATAAACAAATCTTTAGAAAATTTTAAAAAAGTTAAAACTAACAAAGCAATAGTTTAATACTTATGCACAAAATATTACACATTATTTACTATAAAAGCTATAATTATATACCATAAAAGCAATGATTCTTTAAGGATTGAATGCCAGTAGGAGCAAGTTCGTGCTAACTGAGGGTTTCCAGATGATGAATCTATTTTAGAGGACTGAAATTCATTGTACTGAGATCATCCTGAGTGAAAACACCCATGCCCTTACCAGTTTGATCAGAGATACCGAGTACAGTTGAGTACTTTGTGTACTGAACACAGGCAGCTTTGGGTAAACGTTATTAGTGGGCTGCTCCTTACTGAGCTATTCAACCAAGCGCCCCACACCACAGGTCCCCAGGAATCCTGCTCTGCTGGATGATAACTGATTCATGCTCCGCCACTGCCCTCTAGTGTCTGGTACGCAATCTCAGCCTAGAATTTACCTGTTTTCTCAGCACATCTAATGCTCCGTGAGGGCACATTCTGCCCCTATGTGTGCCCAGCTCTCACCAAATGCCTAGCTGAGAAGCTCATGCATAAACATCTGTACTGTGAATTCATCTCTAATCAAACAAACGAAGGGAATGGGGTAGATTCCTGGGTTCCATCATTGAGTTAGTCTAGCCCGTTCTGTAGCATTTATTTTTGTCTTGTCTCAGGCTATTGCTGTGTTTGTGTTTCTCCTCTTGGCCTCTGGCCATTGTCCTTTTCCGTCTCTCTGTAGCCTGGGCACATTGGATGGAGCTTCAAAATAATTGAGGAGCAGAGGTCTCCATGGCGCGCGTCTATGGCTTTGGTGATAATCTTTCTGACAGGGAGGTTGGAAATTCGAAGGTATATTTTGTTTCCCTCTCGGCTCCTGCCTTCTGAATTGAGTTGTCAGTCCAGTGAAAAAGTTACTGCCATTTTGTATGTCTGTAAATTTCACAAAAGTCTGGCTATGTGGCCAACACAAGGATAGGAAATGGGGGGTGTGCATCACAATGAAAGAGCTTACTGCACATTTACTGAAAGGCAAAAGGACAGCCGGGAGCATGCCGCCATTGCCTTCAATAATACTGGAGGAGGTGCAAGTCCTTGCTCCAAGCCTCCTACACAGCTCACACCCCTCAGGGAGGCATTTTTCATGCAGCACATCAAGTTTATGGATGAGGAAGGTGAGGCTTACAGGGATCATCGCTTTCCAAACCTGGCAGCAGGCTGTGAAACCTGCGAAAACCTAAGTCTGTTTGACTCCAGTGGCTACCTTTATGACAGTTCTAACTGCTGATCCCCAGTCTCATCTGAGCTGAGATTATCACTCAGGAATCTGGCAAGACGCCTCAATGCACTCCAGCTTGTGGGCTGGTCCCTGCTTCCTCTTTCCTGGTCCCCACCTGCCACTCTTTCTTGGACAAACTGCTCTCAAGCCATGCTGGGTTCCCTTTGTGGCAGCACCATCTTGGCCTGGAATACTGTGCCACCAGGTATGCCCATGGCTTCCTCTTCTTTCTTTGCATTCTGTGCTTACTGTGCTCCTTCCGCGGGGAAGGTCTTTCCTGAGCACCTGGACGTAGCCTGCTTTGTTTTCTTCCAAGTGACATTGATGATCTTAAGAAAAGCTTTATTCATTTTCATTTTTAATGTATGTGAGAGTCTTGGCTGCATGAAAGTGTACCATGCAGTGCTCATGGAGGCCACAAGAGGGCATCAGACCTCCTGGGATTGAAATGGGAGGCAGTTGTGAGCTGCCATGTGGGTGCCGGGAATGGAACGGGTCCTCTGCAAGAGCCACAAACGATGTTAACCAACGAGCTATTTCTCCAGGCCCAACCCAATCTTTTTGGTTTTTAACATACTTAGTTCTGATGGACTGTCGTTCTGATGGACAGTCTCTTCCATTTGTAGGAGAAACCAGTGATTTTGGATGTACCTTTTATGCCTAGACCCGTGCCTGGCACGTGGCACTCACTATCTCCCTGTGCTGGCACATTCCTTTATTATATGTCAGAATTCTTTAAGCTGACGGACATGTGTTGAGCAGCAGTCCCATGCTTGGCACCATGTCAGATATTTTGCTTTGTGGTCTCTCATTTATTAGTCTGCCCGAGCCCTATGAGGTATATTGGATATACAGGATATATGGTATGTATAGGATTTATGGGATGTATGTGAAATATATAGCATATTATATATCTAATATAGCCCATATATTTTCCCATACACACACACACACACACACACACACACACACACACACACACAAAGCTGATAAGGAACATTCTTCTCCCAGTATGAGAGGCTGAGCCGAGTCTGAACCACTCAGCCCGCCTGGCTTGACGTTTCTTACAGAGCCATGTCTCTTAAGCTCTTTGTGGTAACTAGTCTCTCTGCTTTTCCACTGATGACATTTTGATAAGTTATTACAAACGGTGACGAAACTGGATGCGGGGCTTTTCAGCGCGACTTCCCAAGGGCCAGGCCAGGCCAGGCCATTACATAACTCGTAGGTTTTATTCGGGGCCCTTTCGATCTCTTACTCTGACAGATGGCTTGTCAGGAATAAGTAACTTGGGGTGCGAAATGGTGACTGTGTGTTCCAGCCCACTTTCCGGTCATGGGAAAGCCTCCCACAGATTTTTGCTGATGAGCCATCAAGTTTTTTTGGTTTTCACGTGTAGTGTCTGTAACTGCTGTCTTTGCACTGTTCGCTAGCTGCGGGCGACCTCAGGGTGCTCTGGGCAGGCACCCATATTCCCAAGCCTTTTGGTGGAAGCCGTTCACCAAGCACGGAAGCCAACAGGCGCTCCACAAACCCACCTTGCTCTCCACTCTTCTAGTTCTTTGAGGGAGGGTAGAGGGAAGCAGTTCACGGCAAATGAAAAGAACTCAGAATTAATATCGACTCCAACTCCCACAAGGCATCAATGTGGTGGTCGGGATTTTTATTAAAAATGAAAATTTGCAGAGACTAGAAAGCTTCCCAGAGGCTGGGGGGAAGGGGAAGGGGCGGGGAAGGGAAGATGTTGATCAAAGGATACAGAGTTTCAGTTAGAATAGAAAAATAACTTTCAGTGGCCTGTTGTAATGCCTGTTAATAATTCTGGATTTATTATGTATTTCAAATTTGATAAAAGAATAAAATTGTAATATTCTCATCTTAAAGAGGTGATAAAATGTTTCAGATAATAAACACACAAACTACTCTGATGTGCTCCGTACAAACACATATACAAAAGTATCACACTGACCCCCCATAAATATGAGCAATGGTTATAGCTCATTAAATACAAAATAAATAAAAACCTGGGAAGCCAGTGACTTGACGAGGTGACGGATATGCTAATTAGCTTGATTGACTCTGCAATGTACACATGAGGCTCTAACAGTTTACCCTATAAAGAAACACAACGATGGCTCCGACTTAAAGCTAAAAATAAAAAATAAATTAAAAATTAAAAATAATAATAATGCATATTTCCAAACTCTCAAAGAAACATTTTTTTTGCATCTGTTCACTAGCAATCCTTTCAGTTTCTCTACATGTGTTCCTGGTTTCTTCCTTGCCCCAAACAACCCGCAGTTTCGTGAAGCAGGGTGGGAGGTGTTACCTGGGCGGGAGCCACTTTGCTTTTTGGAGAGCAGTCAGTGAATGCGCCACCTGGGGGAAGGGAGACACCCTCAAGGGGCCAAGTCCTAACAAAACAGTCAGGAGGACCCAAAAAGAATGAAGTAGTTTGGTACAGTCACCCCAGTGCAGGAAACCTGGAGGCACTTGCAGAGACCTACCTGGGAAGTCACTATTCAAAAGTCACAGTTGCCACACCCAGTGAGAAGTGCAGAGAGACTGATGGTTAAGACAAGGTCAGTTACAGAGGAATCTTTTTCTCTCTGCTTAAAAGCCTTCGTTGATCTCTGATGCATTTATAGGAAAGAAAACCCCAAGCTTCCTTCCCCACCTTTTACCCCATTTCCAGACCCACTGCTCACTGCCTGCTCCTGGACCTCTGCTGTGCACTGTCTCTTTGTGGCCGGTCCCTCCGCCTGGGCTGTTCTTTTCAGGCTCATCTCTTTTCTAGGGTCCATCATACATCCTCTCCTCCAGGGTCCTCCCCATGAAGGAGGGTCCTCCTGTGTCCCTGGGTGTCCTTGTAGCTTCTTCTGTCTGCCTTGCTCATCGTGTGTACCCTCTTGGATATTAGATGTATTTAAACTGAGGACGACTCCAGGGTAAGTGTCCTAGATCTTACCATCCATTTCTTGTCTCTTGGCTTAGTATTGTCAGTGCTGTACTGCTTCCTCAGTGCCTAGCATAATAATTGATTAATCACAGAGACTCAATAGAAACAGAATGAATGAATGAATGAATGAATGAATGAATGACTCTATGTAAGCCTATAGTAACATGCATGAGAGTCTGGAGTGCCAAACCTTGACATTCATGTGAACCAGTGGTTCTCAATCTTTCTAATGCTCTGACTCATTGTTGACAGAGGTAGTTCCTCATGTGGCAACCCCATGCAACTGCAAAATTATTTTGCTGTTACTTTACAACTGTAATTTTGCAAATATCTGATATTTCTGATGGTCTTAGGCAACCCATGTAAAAGGGTTCTTCAATCACATGCGCACACACACACACACACACACATTGCCACCACCACCAAAGCAGTTGTGATCCACAGGTTAAAACACTGCTGACCTGAACTTTAAGGACTGACTGTTTCTTCCCCTTTTCTTCTTTTTATTGATTACTGTTTTTGTTTTGTCTGTTTTTGTTGTTTAGTTGTCCTTAGATATCTTCTCCTTTTCTTTGTCATAGAATAAGATGATACTATGGGAAGTATCAAGATGAAATGGAAACACCCACTGTCCCATTGTTCCGGCGCAGGGGGAGGGTAACCTGTCTCTGATACATTGTTATCGCTCTGTGGTATTTGTTTGGTTGCAACCTGGCTTGCGCAGGAGGCAACCGTACTTCACACTCAGCCAATGGGACGAGGCAGCACTTTTGCAACAACACTCGGCAGAGACCACCAGGCTGCTCTCTGAAAAGAGTAGCCAGAACATGGTCCTTCGCTGGTTCTTTGTCCCAACTCCCAAAACAGGTAGAAGTACCCCAGGGCCAACAAATAAAAGCCACAGCTGCTCAGGGAAGCAGATGCCTCACCTGCTAATGGACAACAGCGTGGGTCACCCTCCCCAGATCCACAGCTGATCTCGTCTGTCCATTTCTGAGCATGGATACATCACCAGACTCCCTAGCATTCTGGCTTCTGGGTGAGTTTGGAATTCAGAAGGGATGAATCTAGATGTTAGAGGGCAGAAAGGGAGCTTACAATCTTTACTCCCTGCTCCCTGCACTGAGGCCCTGGGTTCTGGCAATGGCTGCCATCCGTCCACCCCCGGGCATAATTCCTGTTAGAAGGCCACTCTTCTACTAATACCAATCATGACAACGTGTGTTCTTTCCCTTTGTTTTTTGTCCCTTTGGGCCCAGAGTTGGGAATTGCTTCCTACCATTGCTTGTCTTCCAAGGTTTCATTCTTTTTAAATTGATCCCCTACCTCTGCACACATTTTCTTAGAGGTCTTCGAAATAACACTGTTAAGAAACAGTCATCCAGCCCTTGTAGGTAAGAAAGGAAGGTGGCCTAGGGTGAAAACTACAAGTTGTTCACACAGTGAAATAGATGTCAGAGCTAAAGGTAATGTTTGGGTTAATAGGGGGAGGTGAAGAACACTAGGGGTGATTATGGAAGGTGATAGCTGGGGATGGGATAACCAAGTTAGGCAGGAGGAGGAGGAACAGGCCTCTGGGTCAGTGATAGCCTACTGGCCAGTTGGCCTACTTGGAAGCCTTGAAGGAAGATATTCAAGGCACTGTTATCATATACTCTTGCTAACACAGCTAAGGGAGACAGATTAAGCTGTAACTAAGAATGGCTTCTAGTGAGCCTGCACCTGCTTTAGGGAAGACATTAGAGATCGCCCCCTAGACAAGAAGGGAGCAGCAGCAGCAGCAGCAGGAGTAGAAGAACCAACAAAAAAAACCCAATACAACAGCACCCAACCTCAAGCTCTCTCCCCCACAGTAAAGCAGCAAGCCGATCACGTGAATGTAAGAATGGAGAATGCTTGGTGTGATTCTCAGCCTTTCAGATACCTGCAAAATCAGAGGGCAGTAACATTGGCCAAGTGGCTACCAGCCAGCAGCAGTCAAGGCTGGAGTCAGAGGTGGACAGGCGGAGGCTACAACTTCTCCATGAACAGTGCAGGATCGTTTCCCTGCACGAGCAAGGATGTTACCCACACACCACGTGGCCATCCCTTAGCTTAGCGCAGGAGAGCCCAGAGAGTTAACTGACCTCCATACAGATCACTCAGCCCTTGCTCAGTTTCTGCTGACGTTCTATAAAACCCTCAGTCAGAGGGAATTAGTGTGTCTTTTCGGAAGAAATCCCTGCCACTCTCAGTCAGGAGTTCCGTTCATTCTTTCTTCCTTTCTCTGTTTTTTTTTTTCTTCTCCAGATTTTCTGTAGTAACTCTTAATAAAACCTGCCTCCACTTTGAATACTCCCACAGGAACCCACAATTTTAATTTTGCTGCAATGAGAAAATGAACTTAGAGACACTGTCCCACGTTAATCATTGATGACCTCAAGGGTCCAGTGTCCTTGGGTCATGCACAACTGGGCTGCCAAAGGTCCTATCCCAAACAAAACTTCTGGGCAGTGTAGCCTTGTATTCCTCCCCTAAGCTCTCTCTCTAACCCCACTGCTGCTCATTCACAGATATTCACAGAGTAAATTGCCTTTGCCCAAGCCAATGCCCCGCCCCACACCAGTGTGGTTAAGCAAACCTGTTATCACACATCAGGTCAGAAGCTACGGTGCCAGACAGAGGTGAGTTCACATCTCAGCTCTGACATTTACTGAGCCAGGTTTTGGAACCCTTGAAACCAAACTGGGCTCTTTGTTGCTGTTTTTATTTTTTATTTTTTCTTGTTTTGCTTGATACAGGATCCCTTGTAACCAGGGCTAGTCTCAAATTTACAATGGAGCTGAGACTGCCCTGTGTCCGCTAGAAATTGATGGGATTACAGGAGAGAGAGAGAGAGAGAGAGAGAGAGAGAGAGAGAGAGAGAGAGAGAGAGTATGTGTGTGTGAGAGAGAGAGAGAGAGAGAGAGAGAGAGAATGCACTGCAGCACCGCACCCTCCCTCCCTCCTCCCTCCCTCCCTCCCTCCTTCCCTCTCAGACTTGTAGCAAGAGATACAGAAGATGATACATCGAAAAGTGTACAGTGAGTGTCTTGAACCTGTGCTTCCTCTACCCAGCAGGCTCTGCTCGGAGGAGGGAATAGAAAAGTATGGAAGGCAAGGCTGTGTCTCAAGGATTTCCCAGAGACAAGGAGAGAGAGACAGCTTCACTGCCGTGGTTTGATAACCCCCCAGGCTTGTGTGTTTGAACACCTGGCCTTTAGCTGGTGGAGTCGTTTTGGAGGGTTGTAAAATATTTAGAAGCCCTGATAGAGGAAGTGGACCAGTGGGGGGAGGCCTTTGATGCTTGCTAGCCCTACTTCCTGCCCACAGACATGAGTGACTAGTCACATACCTGCCTCCTGTCTTCTCTACCTCGATGGACTGTGTCTACTCTTAAACTGAAACCACAATAAATCCTTCCTCTCTTAGGCTTGCTTTTTCATGTGTATGTAGCATGCACATGTATGTGCGTGTGCGTGCGTGCGTGCATGCGTGTGTATGTGTGGGGGGGTAAAGGACGCTATGGGTCTGTTCTCTGAATGCTTTTCATTTTCTCTTGCTGGACCTAGAACTTGCCAAGCAAGCTAGTTTAGTTAGCTGGCTTGCTCCCCTGACCCCTTCGGCCTTCAAGCACAGAGAATACAGGTACCATACCTGCTTGCCTTTTGTGCCGATGCCTGGGAAATGAGCTTCAGTTCTCACACCTGCACAACAAGAGCCATCTCCCCAACACTTAGGAGTTGCTTGTCAGATGATGTTCTGTCTTGGCAATGAGAAAGTGACTCATGCCTATTGAGATTTTCCTCAACCTTGGTTCGGGACTGTGCTATAGCTTGAACCTCACACAGGATCTCCACTCCTTTACTAACTCCTCAAAATATCTATGAGTTCCAGCTGGGCCCATGGCAGAAACTTATTATTACCACAGGCCCACTGCCATCCTGCCAGTTGGTAGTAGTCCTGCTGGAGTGGCTATTCCTGGTTGTCCACTTGACTGTATCTGGAATGAACCACAACCTAGAATTGGAAGGCTCACCCGTGATCCTGATCTTGAGGCTGGGGGATACAAGTTTCTGACCTGGATGATGGCATAAAAATCTTGAGGCAAAGTGACTATGGATCCCAGGAGCCTAAGGCAAGGAGATCTCTGAGTTCAAGGTCATCTGGGACAAAGCAAGTCCCAGATTCAGTCAAGGTGGCACACACCTTTAATCTGGGCCACACCTTCTGCTGGAGACCCACATAAGGACATTGGGAGAAGGAAGATTCTCTCTTCTTTGCCTGCCTGCCCTATGGGACTGATCCACTGCTAGATCCGTGGACTTCCATTCACAGCTGCTGCTGACCATTGTTGGGGGGTTGGACTACAGACTGTAAGTCATCAACCAATTCCCTTACGATATAGAGACTACCCATAAGTTCTGTGACTCTAGAGAACCCTGACTAGTACACCTGCTCTGCCAGAGGTGACTTGTACCCTATTTCAGGTCACCCAGTACCACTGGCCTGAGGAGCAAGGGGTGGGATAAAACAAGACTGCACAATGTCCTTCACCTCCTGTGTGTCTCACTGGCCTGGCTCCTAGACCTTGATCCACAGCAGTCTTGTCCAAGGGCCACATCAGCACAGAAAGATCTCGGCGCGTACTTATTGGCATTCCATAGGAACCTGAGTGACAGTGCTGACGGAGGGGTCTTATGCATCCCGAATATGAATATCATTATTCAAATCACTCTGGTAGATGTTGAAGATAAAAGGAAATGTTTTATTTTGTGTTCATTAGGCACTAGAGGGTACGTTGCCCCTGGCTGCCGACTCATTATGCCTGTTATAGTTAATGGGAGTTAAACTCCAATATCACATCAAGGGGGAGAAATGATCCCATAAGTATTTGGAAATTTTTTCCTCCCAATTGCAGATCAAAGCTAGGTTATGAACTTCTATGCTGTCTTGCTAATGGATTAGACTAATAGCATTCTTTGAATTTTCCCCATATGCTAACTCTCTCTGTGTAGGGATGATTATGGGAACTCTTCGAGCCTGGGAGATTGCAAGGTCTACCAGAGTCTTCAGTCAGAGTGAGTTTACCTGGCAGGGAAAAAACAAAACAAAACAGCAAAGCCTAAATGCCTGACCTAAGACAGGAATTTGCTCATGCCCTCTCACCTGTCCTTGACAAGACTTATTTGAGGGGAACAGAGGCAAGGGTGGTTAAGGAACCCATCAAACCACATGGATCACAGGTTATGCCCAGGGGACAGACCCAGGACTTTTTGGTTTGGAAGCATATCAATGCACTGTTTGGGGCCTCCTCCTGAATGTCTGTCAGATGCCTACTCTTCAACAAGATGTGAAAAAGGCTGGAGTGGGTGTTTAGTAAGGGTGTTGTGGTAGTTTGATTGAGAATGGCTCCCATAGGCTCAAATAGTTGAATAGTTGGTGCCCACTTGGTGGAACTGTTTGGGAAGGACTAGAATGTGTAGCCTTGTTGGAGGAGGTGTGGTACTGCGGGTTGAGCACGAAGGCTTCAAGTATCCATGACAAGGACTGATTAATCTCTCTCTGTCTCTTGCTCCAGCACCACATCTGTCTGTCTACCCACCAGGATGGTCATGAACTCGCCCATTGAAATGGTAAGCCCCCATTAAGCATTTCCTTCTATAAGTTGCCTTTGTTATGGTGTCTCGTTACAGCAATAGAAAAATAACCAAGACAGGTAAACACTGAGCTGGCAAGATTGCCAGAGAGTCGAGACTGATTGGAACATTCGAACAATCTGCCTGGTGTGGACTTCTCCTTTCATAAAACTGCTAATAAAAGGAATGAATTAGTTCCAGGTCTCTGTGGCTGTGGAGCTAGGAAAGTGCCCCTTTCCATGGAGAGAGAGAGAAAGAGGGAGGGGGAGAGGGGAGGGGGAGGAGAGGGGGAGGGAAAGAAAGACAAGGAGCATATGTGGACTGGAGAAAATGCAGGTAAGAAAGAGAAGTTTTTGAAAGCCCAGCATTCGAAAGGCTGAGTTTGAATCCAGCATGGGCTATGTACAAGACTGTGTCAAAAACAAAATAAATGAGCAAAGAGTCAGAGACAGAGAAAGAACTCGGCTGCTGGCTGTGACCTCAGTAGAAGCCTCGCCTCGCCTCAGAGAGGCTCCACTCTTATTATTACCTCATTGTTTTGTTTTTTAAATTATACACGTGTGTGCACGTGGGCATGTGTGTGTGTGTGTGTGTGTGTGTGTATTCATGTGCATGCACACACCAGTGCCATGGCTTGCATATGGAGGTCAAAGGGCAAACTGTGGGAGTCAGGACGTCTACTGTGTGGGTTCTGGGAACTGAACCCAGGTCAACAAGCTTAGCTGCAAGTACATTAACCTGCTGAGCCATCTTGCTGTATTATTTCTATTATCTCACCGTGAAGGAGACTTGTAGGTACTCTGTAAGGAGAGAAACCTTCTGAAGCTGAGCCCCACACACTGAACACTACGTCTCCTCTGTGCATTAGGTACACGTGCCCTTAGGCCAATTTGTTAGAGAGATTCTACTCGATCTTCCAGGTACATAATCTATGCCGTTACATGAGATGAATAAAATTACAGTCGTGTGTGCCGCTTGTCACTGAAGATGGAGGAGAGGGCTAATCCCTTCCCCCTGTAAGCCATGTTTCCCTGCAACTCTCCTAGCATCTAAATAACACGCGGCTTGGCTTCGTCTCTTCCTCCCAGACCCATTTGCTGGCCTCAGTAATCTCTGTTGTTCTCCGCTGTGCTGTCTGCAGTTCGGCTCTGTCTGGAGTGAAATGTGGGGCCCAGGAGGAAACAGAAATGGATCTTCTCAGCAACACTCAAGCAACAGATGACTCTGCCGAGACTCCACCTGGAAGGCAGTGCTCAGCTCGGAGCTCCTAATTACCAGCCAGGTACAGACAAATGGGCTGAGTGTTTGGGGAGAAGCAGCAAGAGTGATGGAGAAAGACAAGTTGATTTATGGGGAGAGATTAAAAGAGCTGAATAGGTAGAGCTCAGCAAAAGATGATGAGGTGGAACTTGGGGACCATCTTGTGTCTGAAGGCTACGAGCAGTCAGCAGACTAAGAGTTATTTCAGTTAGTGCTAAGAAATATAACGGAGTGATGAAAAGAAATTTATGATAATAATAGACTGTAATTTCATACCTATTCCCAAACCTAGAAACCTCAAAACATTTTAAGGCTAAGTATAATGCACACACTACAACAGGGCGTGTTTGGGCTGTAAAGTGGCTGGTAATTTAGCAAACGCCTTTGAAAGAAATAATAGTTAGTGAGAAGGGAATGGGCACTCTCACGTAAAGAGCGGGGACCTGGCTTTGTTTTGTCTGCTGCCCACTCCCAGGTGTGGTACGAGGGGAGGATGGTATCGCTTTATGTTTTCTGAAGCACACAGGGTTCAACCTTCTTTAATACAAGGGAGGAGGAGGAGGAGGAGGAGGAGGAGGAGGAGGAGGAGGAGGAGGAGGAGGAGGGGAGGAAGAGGAGAATGAGGTAGAGGAGGAAAAAGAGGAGGAGGAAGAGTAGGAGAAGAGGGAGGAGGAGGGGGAGGGGAGGGGAAGGGGAGGTGGTGGGGGAAGAAATTTTTACAGATCCCAGCAAAGCTCGGGAGGCTGCGATAGCTGAGCTCTTAACCCAGTGTCAGGTTCCCTGCTGCTGACTTGGTCAGTTTGGGCTGCTGTGGAAATGTGCTGTGTAGCTTGAATGACTTGTAAACAACACAAAGGCAGCATTCACTGCTCTGGAGTCTGAGAATGGAAATGAGGTGTCTCAGGGCCTGCTCTCTCATGGAAGGTGTTTTTACTCGGGGCAAGGGACAGGAGAGCTCCCTCTAGCCTCTGGCATTTTTTTAAAAAAAACATTTAAACATTTTGTGAATTTCACATCATGTACCCCAATCTTATTCATCTCCCCATCCCCTCGGATCTTCCCTCTGCCCTAGCAACACACCCCCAAAGAAAATAAAAACAAAACAAAACAAACAGGCCTCTAAAACCCAACAAAAAGAACATCTCATCATGGAAGCTGTAGTGTGTCACCGTGTGTCCCACAGTATATCCTTTTGTCCACACTTCCTTTCTTGCAAATATTCATTGCAATGAGGCGTTGGTCTGGCTCGAGGCCTCTGGCTTCTGCTACACTATCAGTACTGGATCCTCATGGGATCCTCTCAGACGGCCTGTTGTTGCCCTGTGTCGTGGAGATCCTGCAGCTCTGGATCTGTAGGACTGGTCCAGGAGAGGCAGAGGGCCTACTCTCTCAAGTGCTGGTGAAGGCCTAGGACAGCTCTGCTCCCATGACCCCAGGGCCAGCTTTCCCACCTGCCCCAGCTGATGAGAGGTGTGGGGGAAGGGGGAGGATTTCTCCCTCACCTGTGCCACAATAAGGGGCAGGACCAGCTCAGCACAGTGCTCAGACATCAACATGGCCTCAGGCAGCAGCCTAGACCAGGGACATCTGTATAGCCTCTGGTGGTAATGCGGACCTGAGACATCAACACAGATCCTGGCTGAGATAGGACCATGGACCCAGACATAGTTCTTGGAGGCAGCTTAGGCCCGGATATCACCATGTCCTCAGGTGGACGCATAGGCCACTCAGATGTCCCCTAGGCACCACAGACCTCAGATACCCACACAGTCTCAGGTGGTGGCCCAGACCGTGGATATTTGCATGGCCTCTAGTGGTAACACAGATGCCATCTGCAGCAGGAACGTGAACCAGACATGGCCCTCAGCAGCAGCCTGGCTTGGATATCACCAAGCTTCGGGTAGTTGTGCAGGGTCCTCACACCCACCTGGTCCCCACCCCATAGAGTCTCCAGTTCCACCTTTCTCTGTACAAAGCCCATCCCCCCCCCACTCTGTCTTTCCCATCTCCCCATCACATATTTGCTCATCGAAGTGATGCTCGCAGCAAGCGTCTAGGTGTTTCTCTTCTCACAGTCGGCACCTTTTCAAACATTCTTAAAAGTTTCATTTTAATTAATTAATTTTACACACACACACACACACACACACACACACACACACACGCACACATGAGTGTACAGGCTTACACACACATGTGCCTTAGGAGACCAGAAGACAGCACTGGGTCTTCTGAGACTAGAGTTTGAGCCACCCGATGCAGTGCTAGAAACCACACGTTGGTCTTCCACAAGAGCAGTGTGCAGGTTAATTTTTATCGTCAACATCACACGCCTAGAGCAGAGGTTCTCAACCTCTGGGTTGTGATTCTGTTGGGCACTGAATGACCCTTTCACTGGGGTCACGCCTAAGACCATCTGAAAACACAAATATTTACATTGCAATATCTATCAAAATTATAGTTATGAAGTAGCAACAGAAATAATTTTATGGTTGGGGGTCACCACAGCATGAATGTATTAAAGGGTCACGGCATTAGGAAGGCTGAGAACCACTGACGTAGAAGAATATGGAGCCTTAACTGAGGAACTGCCTAGGCTGGATTGGCCTGTGGGGATATCTGGGGTATAATATTGATTGATGTTTGATGTAGGAGGCTTAGCCCACTGTGGGCCACATCATCTGTAGGCAGGTGGTCCTGGGTTATATAAGAAAGCCAGTGAGCAAGGCGCCATTACGCAGTATTCCTCCACGGCTTCTGCTTAAGCTTCCGCTTGAGTTCCTGCCCTGACTTCCTTACTGCGATGTGGACGCGTCAGACAAGTAAGTCCTTCCCTCCCCAGGTTGCTTTTGACCTCAATTTTATCACTGCAACAGAAACCAAACTAGAACAAGGGCGAGCCAACTCTCCAGCCCCATGTAGCCTGCTGTATAAAATACTTACCTCATCCTTGAGAGCTCAGACCTCACCTCTCACTTCTTTTTAAAATACTTGTTTTTATTTTTAATCATGTGTATGTCTGTTTCTGGGTGGGGATACACGTGTTGAATGCTGGTGCCCAAGGAGTCCAGAAGAGGGTCTTGGATACTCTAGAGTTGGAGTTTCAAGCAGTTGTAAGTCACCCAACATGGGTGCTGGCAGTAAAAGTTAGATCCTCTGCAAGAGCTCCTAACCACTGAGCCACCCCTCCAGCCCCTCCTTTCACCTGTTAATACCATACCCTCCAGGACTGGGATTTCAACATGTGAATCTGAGGTATGGAGATGTGAACATTCAGGCTGAATCACAGACAGACGGATGGATGGACAGACAGACAGACAGATAGATAGATAGGTAGATAGATAAATAGATTGGCAGGCAGACAGGCAGACAGGTAGACAGGTAGACAGGTAGACAGGGAGACAGTAGATCGATAGACAGATATAGGCAGATAGGCAGATAGGCAGGTAGATAGATAGGTAGATAGATAGATAGATAGATAGATAGATAGATAGATAGATAGATAGATAGATAGATAGATAGATAGATGAGATGGGTACCATATATCTCACTTCTTTACCCTTGTTCAGTGGAGACCATGAAACTAGACCTCTCTGGACCCCTGCTTAAGGGAGCAGATCTTTGACTTCTTCCCATAATGGGACTAAGGGACAGATGAGCCTTTGCCTTTCATACTTCCCTCAGTTTAGAATTTCCCTTCCCAGACGGCCTACATCTCTACATTGCTCACTTTAGCCAAATGCTGCACAAATGCCAGGTTGCTTGTCTGGTGCTATTGTGGATAGAACTAGGGTTCTGTGTGTGGTTGGCAATCCCGTCGCCATTGAGTGTATTCTATATCACCTTATCCGGAGGAACTGTAGCTGGTCCCTGCCTGAACTACCCTTCCCTCACTCCACCACCCTCCCCTGACTAGAGACCATGGGGGAATGAAGAAAGGACAAACACACAGGAAAGCTGGGGTGCAGTGGGACTCAGCTACCTCAGACAAAGAGCACCTGCCACCTCTGGCAACCTGGGACATCTTTTCTAATGTGCAGTACAAGGGAGGAGTCAGCTCATAGGAGTTGTCTGTCGTTGAGCAACTCGGGCTGTAAATATCAAGGAAGAAGCTGAAGTTGCTATTTTTTGTACAGACTGGTCACTCACTCTGACTTCCGAGGAAAGCTTTGCCACTTCCCTTGAGCCACATCCCAGTAAGGCTCTGTCCCTTGGTGGGGACAGAGGCATTGGAGTACTTGGCATGGCAGCATCCATGTCCACATAACATGTCCACTCAGGACTTTGCAGGCCTTGCTCCTCTCCTTACAGCCCCACCCCTTACGTTTTTAGTTTTTTTAAGTAGTCGTTTCTAGTACCTAAAGTCATTATATTATTGAATTATTACATCCCTTTCTTCCTCTTCTGGCTTGAATGAAAATTTTCTGTTCAGTATCCTCATCACTTCCTGGACACTGATAGTTTATGCAAATATTGGCAAAGTAAATTTACTTTTTTCAAATAGGGAAGACTTACAGATTGCATATGTGCTCTCTCTCTCTCTCTCTCTCTCTCTCTCTCTCTCTGTGTGTGTGTGTGTGTGTGTGTGTGTGTGTGTGTGTGTGCTTATGGGATATTCCTGTGTATGGGGTGTATGTGCACATTGTGGGTATACACATGGAGACCAAAGGACAACCTCAGCTGTCATTCCTTATGTTTTGTTCACCTTGGGTGTTTTTGTTTGTTTGAGATTGGGTCTCTCACTAGGCAAGCACCAGGGACCTACAAGTCTCCATCTTCACACTGCTGAGGTTACTAGTGCATGTCGCCTTGCCCAGAGTTTTTTAAGCATGGGTTTGAGAGGTTGAGTTTTGACAACTGAGCCATCTTCCCAGCCCCCGCAGCGTGGTTTTTAACCTCTACATTCTTACCTTTTCCACAATCCTGGGGTATGAGCATGTTCTTCTCTCTAATTGTTAGAGCTAAGAAATGGAGGCGCAGAATTACAACAGGAAGTAAACAGACATGGCAGGAGCCAGGTTAGCATGCAGAGTTCTGGAGTTCTGGAGATCCCCTGTCAGTGTCCACATTTTCTCTCTATGAGCTGCTTGCCTTCTGCACTGCACGGACCCCTACACAATCATAAGCAGAGGATAAAGCAAATTCTTCCCTCAGAATTGTAAGTATAGAGAATAGTGATGTCATCGTGGGGACTCGATAACTCTGGGCCAATTCCCATTGGCTACTAATTACAGGTACCCAGAGCCCCTGGCCCTGGTTGTCTGCTAAATATACAGCTCATTTGGCTTTGTGCTTTGTTGCTCAAAGTAGTGGAGAGGGGAGAAGAGGTGCTTTGCTGCTGCGCTTTCTCTACCTTCCATCTGGTTAGGATTCTTAATGGCCATACACATGGCTGGTAATGACTTTTCTTTTTCAAGTTTTCAACGATTGTCTTCAACTTGTAACTTGCCAGCGTATCCAGAGAACTGGAAGACTTCCCCCTCTAGCTTCCTGATTGGCTGGCATCCGCATCATTTTTTGCATTTCTCATTAACACACAATGAATAGTATGCCAGACAGCAATATGGGGACCTGGAGGAGGCAGACAGTCCTTGGCTAGGGGCCCCCATAAGAACATTTTATTTTTCTTGCAGAAGATTTGCAAAGATGAAGCACATGAGACACCTGCCGTCCTGGAAACGAGGTTTCATGTTCAGGGTAACTATAGGGACAACGGTGACCTGGGATGGGTCAGCCACGAAAGTAATGCCTACAGAGACATTTCAAGGGTTAGGTGATGGAGAAAATATTTAGAGAAAATATTCTTATCCTAGAAATGAAACGCCCAGGGCTGGGGAGAGAGGCCAGCCAGTGAGATTGTTGCCATGCAAGTAGAAGGAACCAAGTTCCACCAGAACCTACATTAAAAAAAAATAGTCGGGCAAAGTGGAAATCTCACACTGGAGAGGCAGAGACAAGGGTCCCTGGCACATATTGCAGGCAACTTATCAAAGCTGTAAGCTTCAGGTTTAGGGAGACCTTGTTTCAAAGAAATGTGGTGGAAAGCAATTGAAGAAAATTGAAGAAGACACCATACAACATAGACCTCTGACAGACACACATATATGATACACACTGCACATGAGCACACATGTACACACATAAACACACTCACACAACATACACACAAGCACAAATGCATGCACACACATATGCACACGTACACACACACACACACACAGACACACACACACACACACACACACACACACACACACACACGAAAGAAATGGGGTTCAGAGTTGAGGTTCTGCTTTATTTTTATAGCAGTGCTCCAGTCTGCAGAATCCTTCACAGGACTAAGAACAGCAGAAGAAATGGTCAGAGAATCAACCAACTTCCAATGGCAGGAAGTTTCTTTCCCTGAAATCCTGTCTCCTGATGGACCCAGATGACATTTGAGAAGGTCTGATTGGCAATGCAAGAAAGGGGTCCATTTGGAAGTCTTTGTGTCATTGGGGGTTGACATCTGAGACTCTTGTTTCCAGGTTCTTGGCCTCTTACTCAAGCAATTGAAGTAAAGGTTCACACAGACTCGCAAATGTAACTAGAGAACTTTATTCAAATGTAACTAGAGAACTTTATTCAAAGCAAAATGACAGGATGGCTAGAAGTATGACCATCAAGAATGACAACAGGCTACACAAGTGAAATACTCTGATTATTATTATTTTTTAATTGGGTTCAAGATAAGGAGGCATTTGGTTGTTAAAGGACAGAGTTTGGATGGTTCTCTATTTTGAATGACTGCTTTAAGATATATGCTAATTTCTTTACTGTTCATGTCCCTTTTCATAAAACATCTGATTTCAACCATACACATGCTCATATACCTAGGTATAAGATGATAAATGGAGGATTCTCCCTAAAAGTTCACTCAAAAGAACACAGTTTATCTTACTGAGCATGAACCCCAAGCCAGCCTATGCTGGATCAGCTCATTGCCCAGAGTTAGGGGATTAGTTTTAATAGAAGCACTACATTACCAAAGGGTTGAAAGGGCAGTAGATTGGTTGGTTTTTTGTCAACTTGACACAAACTAGTCTCACTTGGGAAGAAGAAACTTCAGTGGGGAATTTCTTCATCAAACTTATGTAGACATGTCTGTCAGATGCTTTCTTGATTGATATGGGAGAGCCCAGTTTACTGTTGGTGATGTCACCACTGGGCTGGTGGTCCTGGACTGTTTAAAAGCTAGCTGAGCAGTATTCCTCCTTGGTTCTTTACTCTGCTCCTGCTTGATTGAGTTCCTGGCCTGAATTTGATCAACTGTGATCAACTATAATCAACTGTGATCAACTGTGATCAACTGTGACGGAGATTCCAAATGAACCCGTTCCTACCCGGCTAGTTTGCTTTTGGTCGTGGTGTTTTACCACAGCAACAAAGAAGCTAACTAAAACAGCAAGTAACTTATTTTTATTGTTTAAAGAAGGTATATGAGCAGCTCAGTGCAGATAGGAGTGTCATAGATTGCTAGATATATTGCTCAAAGAAGGGTGTCTGTGCAAGTAAGGGTCTCAGTGCATAATTAGAAAGGGCTTGTGTGCATAGCCCAAACCAAGAGGAGTCCTAGGCTGCTAAGCAATTCCCTAAGCTTGCCTACTTCATTTGCAGAGAGAAGTCATTCATGAGCCCACCTCAGACCTTTGGGGATGACTTCACAGAGCAGTTGGGCAGTGAGTACAGGCTCTTCTTTCTTGTTACTAAGTTTTGTTTTTCATCCTGTTTCATCCTTTGCTTTGCAATGTGATGAGTTCAGCGACTCAGTGCCAAGAAGCATGCATGAGCAGTGTGCTGTAGGAGGGAGGGGATTTGCTTCTTTAGCTCTGCTTTGTCAAAGAAAAAAACCCAATTATAACACATTTAGAATTAGCTTGAGGTGTTAGGCAGGGCAAGACCAGGAGTGGTCTGAGGAGGCTGGTGTTGTAGACAGGATTGAGGACCATGGAAACACAACACAGAGTAGACTGGGCTTTTCAATGTTTTCTTCCTAGGATTTAAACAGGAAGGTTCCTCACCACCTGCCCCAAGTAAGCTGTAGCCTTTGTGATTGGTTGCTGTGCATCTCCTCGTTTTCTCTTTGTTTTGTTCTTAATATGACCTATCTCCCTGTTCCATTTAGGTGGCATCCTGACCAGACTGATTTCATTCTGGTTTGATCTAGTCTGCTGGGGTTTCATGCACAAGGCCAGTTCAAAACCATAGCCACCCCACACATCACATTTCACAGATCCTAATTTTTGTGAGAAAATGTATATAGTTGACTTAACTTGGTTTTGAAGATGATGAAGCCCACCTCAGATACTCAGTGGGAAATTCACAGAGCAGGAGTGTGGTAAGAGACCCTTTACATCCATTGCCAAATTCATTTGCTTTCGTTCTCCTTTTTGGTCTTTCACTTGGCATACAGAGTTCATGTCGACTGCACCACTGCCATTATGCATTGGACACTGGATCCGCCTCAGTGGCCGTTCTTCAGCTACTCTTGGCTTATCCCAAGGGGAGATCTGACCCACCATGATCTCAAATGGAGAATACATTCTCCTTCTTAGCAGAAGGATTATATTTGACTTATATGGCTGTCATACCAGTCTGCTCTGACTATGCCCAGGAAATAAGGCTGCACATAGAAAGGGGCTGTGGACACATGGTTTTTTTGAACAATGGATTAATGATTGAGTTAGTGTCTATGTGTTTTTTTTCTGTGAAAATGATTCTAATTTAATTTATTTTTATATATGAGTGTTACCCTGCATGTATGTGTGTATGTATGTATATATGTGCATATGTATACATATATACACACAAATATATATGTATGTATGTATGTGTATATATGTGTGTGTGTGTATATATATATTTTTATATATATATATATATATATATATATATATATATATATATATATACTGCATGTGTGCCTGTCACCCAAAGAGGACAGAAGAAAACATCAGATACTCAGGATCTGGAGTTCCATGTAGAATGACACTTAGGTCCTCTGCAAGAGCAACAAGTGTCTAAACTGCTGAGCCATCTCTCCATACCCCTTAATTTTATTTTTAATTGACACTAGTTGTATGTGTGGGGGTACTTTGTGAGATTCAGTGTGTGTTTGCATAGTGGACTCATTTCCATAGCCACCATCTCATAGACTAAGTCCTTGCTCTACTGAAGGAGAGATCTCTGTTAAACAATGATTTAGAATAGTGTCCCCCCCCACAGGAGTAATTTAGGGTTTGGGGTTAATGGAAAACCCTAAAATAGGGAAGAATTGTGTGAAATTATAGGAAAAATAAATGCATTGGAATGAGACGAATCCAGCAATAAACTCTGGCCCTGCAGCTTGTGAGCTGATAAAACGTAATGCAAACCGTTCAAGCCTGCAGCTTTTCAGTCTTCCTCTCTCTAGCTCCAAGAACTCGGTACAATGACCCACACGGACATCTTGGCGTGTGGGTTGCATCATCTCATTGGCTCTGTCTCTTTTTGTCTACTTTAAAGTGTATTTTAAGGAGCACACAGTGCAGGCTGACAGGGAAGGTTCTTAGCACAACAGTAAACCATGCTAGTTGTACCTTCCTGGTACCCCCTGTCAGATGTCAGATCAGCACCAGAGTGGTGTAAGGCTTTTATGACCTCATGTAATGCGGGGGAAGTTGCTCACTGCACACCAACCTCAGATCTTGAGGTTGAATCCAGATCTTCTAACGCTATGTCCTTTTTCATAAAGCAGGGTGACTTTAGGAATGCTCCTAGGCTTTGGGATGGGAGTCAAGCCCAGAATAAGACCCTTACTGCATATAGATCTTCTATGTCTCTGCCTGGATGTAAGGCCCTCCTATGTTCCCAAGTAGAGAACGTGTAGGACACTCAGAGTTTTCTGCAAAGTCCACACTCACATGTGATGGAGGCGAAACAACAGACTCTGGAACAAGACACATGCACATCATTCATGCCCCTTCTTTTCTTCAGGGTGAGTGTCCTGAGCAGTTACCCACTCTGTGCCTTAAACAAATGCCCACTTTACCCAGAAGAACCTTGGCTTCTACACTTTCTTGCTTCCTTTTGTATCTTTCCAGACTCTCCTATAGATAGATATCCCTCTTAAACTGATGCTTATCCTCATCACCACCATCACCACCACCATCGTCACCACCATCATCACCAGCATCATTAAATACAAGTTGGGGGATATCACTTTCCTTCAATCTAAGTGGCTTCACAGTTCTTTGAAATGAAGGCGGATGCTTGCATGGCTTAGAAACAACAAGGCAAGCATGAGACCCAAATTCAGATCCCCAGAACCTGTATAAGAACCACTACTGCCATGGTTAGTTTTATGTCAGCTTGCACGGGACATAAAACTGCATAGAGTTATCTGAACGGAGGAAGCTTCAACTGAAATCTGGTTGTCATTATTTTAAGCAGTGATCAGTGAGAAAAGGCCTATCTCATTGTTGGGATGGTCCATTCCCTGGGTTCTACAGGAAAGCAGGCTGAGCAAACCATAAGTTAGCAAGCCACTAAGTAATACCCTTCTATGGCCTCTGCATCAGCTCCTGCCTCTAGGTTCCAGTCCTGTTTGAGTTCCTGTTTTTACTTCCTTCATTGATGGACTGCACTGTGGAAGTGTAAGACAAAAAAAAAGCCCTTTCCTCCTCAACTTGCCTTTTGGTCATGGTATTTAGCTGAAGTGATAGAAAGCCCAAGATAGCCACAGGGCTGGGGGAGTTGGGACAGGCAGATCCTTGAGTTTCACTGGCAAGTCAGCCTAGTCCATCAGAGAGCTCAAAGTTCAGTGAGAAATTCAACCCGTCTTGAAAAATAAGGTAGAGAAAAATCAAGGATGACACCCAAGATTGCTCTTGGACCTCCATATGCCTGTGTACACACACACACACACACACACACACACACACACACACACACACACACACACACACACACACACCTGCATGCACACGTGCTCATCCTCCTTACCCCTACCACTAAAACAAAACAAACAAACAAAACAAGACAAGAAACCAACCTGGGATGCTCTTGCTGCAGGAATGTAGAACAGGCTGTTACAGGAAATTGAGGATCAGAGAGTGAGAGTCTGAGGCATGGTTAGGGACAAGGTGAGAAGAGCAGAGCTAGGGTCATCATACAGAGTGAGTTTAGGAGAGGAAGAAGAGTACAAAGAATGATGGGTAACTTTGTTCCTCTCAGTTGTATACCTAGCCCCCTCAAAACAGGAGATGTGTTTCCAGACCCACAGTGGGAGCCTGAAACTGCCGATGGTACCAGACCTGTATACTTCTGCTTCCCCATGTTTCTACACATTGATGGACAATCAGAACAGCATTTTATAATGAAAGTTATATGAATCTGAATCTCCTTCCTTAAATATCTTACCGCATGTTCATGTATGTTAGGCACTTTACAGCTTCTTTCTAGGCTGACTGATTTGCTAGTGCCGTTGCTCCTACACTTGTGGTCATTTTAGTGAGAATGGGGTCACTGGACTACAAGGGCAGTGATAAGACAACCGTCAATATTGTAACAGAGATGGCGCCTAATGAAATCTGAATGATTCATGATCAGGTAGTATATCCAGGATGGAGACCTTCGGAAAAGGGATGATTCACACCCAGAATGGGAGGGAACAGGATGGCTCAGGATTTCATCATCTTATTCAGAATAACATGCTATTTAAACCACATGAATTGCTTATTTCTGGAATTTTCTATTTAGTATTTTTGGTCTGCAGTTGACTGTGACAAAATACAGGAATAGAAGCCCCAATAAGAGAGAGACTTTAGGAGTTCTTCTCTGCCTCCTAATGACACTCTCAGAGGAGGTATTTGTTCTCAAGCTTTCTGAGGCATGTCTTAAACAAAACAGCCCAGCTAAGTTCAGTGTCTGTTTAACCGTGCACTGGACAATGGTTGGACACATTACATTTGTTCATTCAGCCCTAGCAAGTGTCTTACATTTAACCTCACTTCACGGAAGAACTTGGGGGCTCAGTAAGGGGTTGGTAATGAGAGGGAGTCATGCTGGAGTTTGGAAGAAGCTCAGATCTGTGTAGGTACAGAGAGCAACCTCTCACCCTTGATTCTGGAGCTCCCTCCTGTCTCTATTACAGTGAGCTCTGTCCTTGGAAGGCAACTGTATTCCCCGCTGCACCACTAATGACATGTTCTGGTTTG
Source organism: Rattus rattus (assembly GCF_011064425.1). Taxonomy (NCBI): domain Eukaryota; kingdom Metazoa; phylum Chordata; class Mammalia; order Rodentia; family Muridae; genus Rattus; species Rattus rattus. The sequence continues at coordinate 105,469,062 of NC_046159.1, read as the reverse complement.
GGGAATTTCCATCTGGTGGTGCTTAATACATGGTGGAAAAATCCTTGTGGAGCAACTGAATTGCTTGACTATCTGTTGCTAATGCACCAACTGCTAATACACACCATCTCTAGTGCACACCATCACTAATACACACCATCTCTAGTGCACACCATCACTAATACACAACATCGCTAGTGCACACCATCACTAATACACAACATCGATAGTGCACACCACCACTAGTGCACACCATTACGAGTGCACAGCCCGCACCTGTGCAGAAGAATGTCAGGGTGAGGTCATCCTCTTTGATTTTTACTTCCGGAAGACAGGAATACACCTTTCGGCCCCTCTTCACTCCATCCAGCAAAGAGCTCTACAGATTAACCTTTTCTCAGGAGACTTTCGGTACCCCCAGAGAGGCTCTCCCACGTTCTCAAGATGGGGATCGATGAACAGAAGCAAACCAATTCAGCACATCTGCAAACATAAGCAGACTCACACAGGAGAACAGACGCAGCGGCATCGCTCAGGGACAGACATGAAAGGACATCAGGTCCCTAAGCCTGAACGCCTACTCCAAGGAACACTTCAGATAACTTTTGATGGATTTACCCCAGCAGTAAATCTGGGCAACAGAGACACAGAGTGGGGAGGATGGGTGTGACCCATCATAATGGCACCCATGTTCCTGGAGCCCGAGGACAGAGTCGGGGAAAGATGAATAGTAGACACGACTAATAATTTTTGAAAACCCACCTAGTCTGCCCTCCTCAATCATGTGCAGCAGCCTCCTTTCATTTGGAAAGACCCCCTCCTCCCTCCAGGGGAGGAGGATCTGCGCCCCCTCTTTTGGTGGAGTCATTGCTGTGTTATCAGCTCTCACTGGCTGCAAGTTGAATTCTTGTAACTCATCACCTGCCACAGCAAACACGGCCTGATGGGCTCTCTCTATTTACTAAGGATTTATGCCCTCACCTGCTTCCAAAACGGCTGTGAGGCAATCTGCTGATAGGCTTGATTCAGAGTTTAGGGAGAAGAGAAAGTTAGTTGCCGCACATTACACTGCCCCTTAAAAAAATGATCAGAGATGATTGGGGCAGTGAAAACTGGTTTGGATGAAGCATTACTGGGACAGAGTGAGGGGTAGTGAATAGGCGGGCCAGAGGCTGCAGCTGGTGTGGAGCACAAGAACTTCTGGTTGGTTGCCTTTAGTCCAGAGAAAGAGAAAAGAAGGTGGAGGTGGAATTCAGAGCCAGAAGGAGCAGGGCTACGGAAGGTCATTTAGTAGTATGTTAATTTACATAGGGAACATGAGCAAACAGAACTGTTCTTCCAAAGCTAGATGGGTAAACGACACACACACACACACACACACACACACACACACACACACACACACACTCACAAGCGAGTCCTCCAGACAGCAGGAAGAAGGGGCCTCCTGGACAAGTGGAGACTTTGCATAAGTTGGGGAGGGAGGCGGTCCTAAGCAGAAATCCTAGTGAGTCAGAAGGGGTGTGGGGTGTAGGAAGAGGAGGAGGCCCAGTGACAGGCAGAAATCAGCAGGCCTGTCTTTTGAGAAAATAGTCTCATCAGTCTTTTTGAGGTACCGTGCTGACCTTTAAGGCATCACTACATAAGAGTTTTTCACGCTGACAGGCTGAAAGAAAATGCAAATGTTGGAAGAAGCGGGAGTTGACTGAGGGGAAGCAGGCTTAAGTGAGGGTAGGAGCGATCCAGGCTGTGAAGACACAGGGTGGGTGATTCGCAGGCTGGAAATATCCCCTCTCTTCATTAAGAGGAAGATTGTTCTAATCATGGTTCTGCTCTTACTGCTGTTATTACTACTACTAACTCGACGTAATTAAACTGGGATCTGAGGTGCTTTGTGAAGACTGAATTCCAGGAGAGTGGAGAAGTTTGCTCAGTTTCCTTAGAGCCAGGAAACAAAACCAGTTGGGGAAGGAAACAGGACTGAGGGCTCCTCCTTGTGGTCCTTTCTGCCCCCCAGAACCTTAGGAAGTCTAGGATTTAGAACAGGGTGTCCTCAGATAGGATGGACGGGCTAAATGAATGGATGCTGTGCTGACAGATTTTGCAGTAAAACGTTTACTGGAAATATAAAACATAAAGGAGCTGGGAGAAGAACAGGACTGTGAGGGTTACTGAACAAGAACTAAACTAACCGTACTGGTCCTGGCCAGTCTTGCACCTCCATAAGTAGGTCTTGGTTCCCTATTGGCATGGTAACTTTTGTTCCAACACCTGCTTTTCCCTCTTTCCTTGCTAGATGACAATCTGGATACTTTATTTCCACCAGCCATCTTGGGGATCCTGGTTGATTTTTCTGTCCATGAACTATAAATATTGGCATTGTTCAGGTATAATCTTGGCCCTCCTTGTGTTTCACTTGGTGGTTAACCAAAGTGACCTTAGTCATTCTCATCCTTTCAAAGATGTATTTTTGTTTTTGTATAGGGGTCCGTCTGTATGCGTGTGCGCACACACACACACACACACACACACACACACACACACAGTACTTTTTTGTGTGGATACCCACAGAAGCCAGAGGAGGGCATTAGATCACCCAAGCTGAGGTTATAGACAGTTCTGAGCTCCCCAAAGTGGGTACTGGGAGTTGAGCTTGTCTTCTGGGATAGCAGGAAGCACTCTTAACAGCTAAATCATCTTCTAAGCTCCCCTTGGCATTATTTTCAAAACTCTTTGTCCTGGCGAGTCTCCCGTTTATGACTTCACCACCTCCCCAAGTCCTTCTCTTCCCACTCCCCCACCCCCCCCCCCCGTTCTAGATTGCTCTGTGTTGCCTTCTTGTCTACTCTGTTTTGGAGTCTCAGAGAAGACTGAAGCTTACTATGTCTAAACAGAACAGTTTCTCCTCCTGCCCTGTGGCAGGGTAACTGTTACACAGCACCAGTGTCTGCCTAGCTGCTCCATCCAGAAAAAGAGACCATTCTTGGTTCTTTTACCTCATCACTCAACCCTCTGTACAAAATCCTTCACCAACACCTATCAGTCCCATTTCCCACGTGTGTCCTAACACCTTCTTTGTCCTCTGTCTCTGTTGCTGTGGTCTGTAACCTCGGGCCACGAGGCCAGAGCAGTTTTCCCTTGAAAGGAGCTGCCAACCGGTCTCCCTGCTTCTGTTGTTGCTTCTTGGTTTTATGAGCTCACACATCCATAGAAGGACATTCTAAAATAAACCAACGAGATGATGCTTCTGCTAAAATTTCTCCCAGCATCTCGTGGCAGTCTAATAAAAGCTACAAACCCTGATCCTATGCAGTCTGGCTCTTGGGCCTTTCTTCAGCTCATTCCTACCCATTCACTGCTTCCCATTCCACATGCCATCCAGGCTGGTACATATGGTCCTCAGAGAAGGTCATGCAGATCCCCGTCTAGGATGTACTTGTGCCTTCCTCTGACTGAGCAACTCCTGCTCTTTGTTCAGTGTTCATTCTAAATGCCACTCCATAATCACAGTGCTTCCCGGCACCCCACATCTATGAGTCACTCCATACTCTATTTTTGAGCAACCTGTAAGTTGGTGTACTATCTTTTCTTTTATTGTGAATAAAATCTTAATTTCAGTGTCTTTTTTTGTAGTATCATTCTCTCTTTCTACTCAATTGCCATTCCATAAAGGTAGAGGGTGTGTGTGTGTGTGTGTGTGTGTGTGTGTGTGTGTGTGTGTGTGTGTGTGTGTTCCCCAACACAGAGTCTCACTGTGTAGACTAGGATGCTCACACATTCACAGAGATTTGCTTGACTTTGCTTCCCAAGTACTGGGATTGAAAGCATTCGCCATTGATACGTTATTTTTGTTTACAAGTTACTATTGTCTTGACTCTGGAACTGAGAATCAGGGATAAATTGTTTTCTGATGATCATAGACAACAGAGCAGTGGGGAGGAATCTTCTGCTTGAAAGAGGTCCAAAGGAGGCTAAAACACCCCTGCCTACTCTGTTTTTTTTTTTCCTTATAAAGTTTCAGAGTCCCTTTTAGCTTGGGCTAAATCAAGTATATTCCCACAATTTGAATGCAATATGATTTAATTGGAGATGGAGACAGAAATTGGAAGCAACTGCCTCTTGTGGTCTGAACAGAGGAGGATGTGCCTCCTGAATAAGTGCTTGCTGTTGACAGACACAGTGTCAACGCTCAGAGTTAGCCATGCTCTCCTCAGACCCATTCAGTATCCCACTGTCAGTCACAGGCTTTGGAAGGCATTTCTCTGGTTTCTCATCTCTTAAGTTGTCTTCATACTGAAACATGGCCGCAAGTTAAAGGAAGACCCAGGTTCTGGCCACCCAACATGCCTGTCATTTACTGCAGAGCTACACACGAGCCCTGGCGCCCATTTTCTTTCCCTGTAGCCACAGTGCTCTGACGGGAGCTGTCCAGGGCAATAATGGATCTCCTGTTGCTTCTTTTGAAGGACAGAGTCTGGCTAATGCAGCACATCAGTCCTGAAAATGATATGTTCTATGCTCAGGGCTTCTAGGGTATGCAATTTCTGAAGGGTAAACACAGCCTTAAAGAGGAGGAAAATTGTTATGCTTAACTACGCGGAGAATTCCCAGCAGCTCCTTTAATTTGGTTTTCTGAATAGGACACATTTGCATTCACTGACTTGTGGCTTTTTAGAATAGCAAATGTACCTCTCTTGTCTCTATGATTCATTAAATGACTAGATAGTCTCCGAGCTATGCTAACATTAGCCAGTACCCCTGAGATTCGGAGGCCCATCGATCCAACTATCTCGGGGTTTTTTCTTTTCCCTCTGCTCTCTCTCCACCATTGCTTTTCACTATAAATTTATTTTGCTGTGTGAGAACAGGACCTCAGAAATTGCATGTCTATGCACGTGTGTGCATGAAAATGTGTGCACAGAAATGTGTGCACAACACACACACAATTAGATAGAAGAGGAGAGAGAAGAAAATACTGTAAGTCTTGTTTAGGATGAAAGCAACATTGCCTTGGCCTAAACCTGAAGCTAAGGAAGGAAAGAAAATGGATATTTTTGTTATTTTTTAAAATAGCAAAATAATTTCAATGTTCTGTTACACAGTGGAAGATCATGTTAATAACATAATATCTAATAATATGAATGAATATAGTTTTAAATATTAGCATACTATCATTTTGTGCTTATCGACAGTGGCACATGTTCCTTAATTAATCAACGAATGAAAATCACTTATGAGTAAGATGCTTTGCTAATGCATGGTCACATGCCCTGTGGATCTTGCTTCCAGCCTGACTGAAAGGGACCAGAAGTGGACAGCAACTCTGTGACTTGCTTCCCTGAGAACTCCTGTGAGTGAACAGAGCGGAGAAAGAGTCTCCATACCCTAGTAGACAGCCAAGATGTTTAAGTGGATCTAAAATGGCCTCTGTGGTTGGATGTTTTATTTGTTAAAACATTTTGTAGCTATAAGTAAAATGGTCTAGGAATTATTGATTGGAAACAAATTAATACAAAGGTTAAAAGAGTTGAACTACCTTACAAGAACTCTGATGTTGAAGGAATTCTCTAAAAATGCAATAATGCTTTAAAAACAATTCTGTTGTGTGCTGTAATTAGTAGTGTACAAGATTTTTATATCTTCATTATTACGCACATTAATTTTTCTTTAAATCTATAATCGAATATCTTAAGGTAGATGGCCTACAGCTGAGGTCGAGTTGGGAAGAATTAGCCCGGGTTTTAATAGTTCTGGTTTTAAGACAATTTTCTTCCTGTCTTGGTCAAATCTCAACATTTCCAATCCTTTTATAGTTTCTGGAATTATCTATCTCACCAGGTTGTTTAAAGGATTTGATGATAGGATGCACGAGAAAATGGTTTATAAACCATGAAGAGGGGTTGGGGATTTAGCTCAGTGGTAGAGCACTTGCCTAGCAAGCGCAAGGCCCTGGGTTCGGTCCCCAGCTCCAAAAAAAAGAAAAGGAAAAAAAAAAACCCATGAAGATCCCAAATTTCCTCCCCCAGGCTGTTGGCAATGGTGTTCAGCAATGGGCGATCAACATTGTCACAAATCAGAAACGCTCTAAACTCCAGCGATAAAGCTCGCTAAGCAAACCATGCTACCAGCACTGGACAAAAGCATCTGCAAATATGAAAAAGATGACAACATCTACCTATTGACATGGACAGTTGGCCTAGATGCTTCACGGGAAAAATGTGTATTTTTCTACAATAAGACAATGTTAGTGTTTATATAAAAAAGATGTCTGGATGGATTTGAATAAAACGTGCCTTTTTCTAAAATGATATGTATTACTAACGAAATATATACAGCCGGGAAAATGTGGCTTGGAATTTAAATGCACCTGTTTTTCAAAAAGTAATGAGAATTCCTTCTGCCTTGTATAGGGACAGGAAGAGGGTGATCCTTTCCCGTCCGTCACAAGTGCTCAGACTCTCAATAACAAAAGACAGGCTGCTAAGCACAAAGCGTCCCATTTTTATTTGATCACAGTTTTATAAGGCACAGAAGCCCTCAGACTGAAGACCCAAAGACCCAGCGTGAACCATCCATTTCATGTTTAGGTTCAACGGACCGTGAATGACTGCACAGAAATATGATTGTGCAAAGAGGCAGTGATCTAAAAGTGTGGAGTGGAAGGGGAGGCAGTCCCGAGTGTCTAAGGGCCTCTTGGAATCTCCATTACTGCATCCTTTTTCTTTCTGGGCATGGGTGGGTCCCCTTTGGAAATGGGTGGTGATGTGTGTGGGCCTCATGGTTGACTTTGGAAAGATGGAATTCTGGTTTCCATGATTGTCTCAGAGAAGAGAAAAGCTAGATTCCATGGCTTATGAGGGGCAGGATAAGAGTGGAGAGTCAAGGAGAAAGAAGATCAGAAACTTTGCCTCTGAGGTATTGACTTTGGAGTGTAGTTCCCAAGTCACAATTAAAAAACTTGATGGCTACATAGGGAGACAGGGGGATGCTGGCTGCTAAGAATGATGAGGCAAGATGCTTTATGGGAGAATCATAGCTGAAGGTCTCCCCCCCACTTCGGAATATCTGTCTTTGCATGTCACCTGGACCAGAACTTATAACATTTGCTCGTAAAATGCCCTCCGGCCTCAGCTCTTCTACCAGGACCATAGAGGGTGCCTGGTGTCCCAGGGCCCATTTCAACTACATAAACTTGATAGACAAGCTAGAAAGATAAATTGTATGTGGCTTTCAACTGGACTTACACCAGGGCCCTCTCTAGACCCATAGAAATATCTCAACCCTCTGCTCACTGACCTGAAGAACTTGCCTAAGTGGGAAGATGAGGCTCTTCTGGTCCAGCTCCATGTCACTTGATCCAGAAGTTGGCGTCACACATCTGTGATGTATTTTCCTCGCAACTCAGGTTTCTATTATCATTCCACTTTTCCTTGGTGTTTGTTACATCTTCCTTTAATTAAACAGGCGGTCTTAGAGTTCCTACTAGTGTACTCCATGTATACTTTGATCATGGACACGACGATCAAAAGCAACTTGGGAGGTTAAGGGTTTGTTTCATCTGACAACTCGTAGTTTACCATCCAGGGAAGTCTAGGCAGGAATCTGTAGACAGGAGCTGTTGCAAGAGCCATGGTGCAAAGGCCGTGGTGCAGTGCCGCTCACTGGCATCTTCTCTGTGGCTTGCACAGTCTTCACACAGCATCCAGGACCACCAGCCCAGGAACGGCACCAACCACGATGGGCTGGGTCCTCCCCATCAATCACCAATCGTGAAAACCCATGTAGACTTGCCTTCCACCGGTCTTAAGGATACATATTCTCAAGTGAGAGTCCCCTTCCCCAAATGACTCTAGTGTGTGTCAGGTTGACCTAAAGCTAACCAGAACACATGCCTCATGGGCAAAAGCAATAAACATGATGTCAGGTCTTGAGGAAGTGGATATGGAAATAAACCAAAGCATCTTTATCCCCAAGGGCTCATGGAGAAGACGTGCATAGGCAACTCATGGTGAAGTAAGGTAAAAAGTGAAACGAACGTTAAGCCAATGCTGTGAGCTCCAGAAATGATACAAATTAAGACCTTTGATCTCAGCCTCCTGACTGTATCCAGGTCTAAAGAACAATGTGGTACCCAAATAATAACTTAGTACTCATGTTAATAGAGAAAGCCAAAATGTTGAACAACAGAAATGCCAATTTTAGCGCCTTTACACACAGCTCATTAATGTCTAAGTCTTAAATCTCTATTTATATTTATAAAATTGAAATCCTGTGACCCCTTTCAAGTGTCTGCCATGAATACTCTTTGCAAATAGCTTTTGGTCTACTTTGCTAGAATGTTTATCCTCTTAGGACGTCACTAGGTCCTTCCTATCAGACTATGGTGAGCTGTATTTCTTGCCTATTACAAAGAGCTCTGTGGAAGGGATCTTAAACTGGACTCCTTCAAATTATTTGTTTTGATGGAGAGCTCTTTCCCATCTGCAGTGGGGTTACTTCTCAAAGATGAGGCGTAATTATATAAATTCTCACCTATGAGTTCTTTTCTGTCTGTTTGGTTTTTGTTTACTTGTTCATTTGTCTTTTAGATCAGGACTGTCTGTATTGGCCTCAAACTGATATCCTCTTGATCCAGTGTCTTCAGGTGCTGGGGCTACAGGAATATAAGATCTAACGCCACTCACCATTTACATCAGGGTCCTTCTACAGGACATTGGAACTGTGTAAAATATGGGACCATCCCTCTGCAAGGATTCCAATAGCGCAATTCAAATCTGTTTTCCCTCCTGTGTCAGTAGTGGAACTCTTGCCCCATCCCAGAATGATAACTAGAGGTGACATTTTAGAGGTTCTTTGAGTTACTGGCTCACTGGCTGCACGGAGCATGGCTGACCTGAGCTGTTTTCTCTAGAAGCAGATGCTGAGGTAAAGTCTGAACTTCAAATGGTTACTAGAGATCCATATCTATAAAAACAAGATACCTCAACAGAGAAAAGTGCTGTCTTCACACTGTCCAGTCTGCTCAGGTGAGCTGCCTGGCTCAGTCAGCAGATGTGGGCTGCTTTGGGAGACTGGAACCTTCAGAGAGCCTACGATTTCTCCTCAGCCAGGTTGACTCTGAAGCTATCCACAGTGGACCTGTCATTTGATCACCTTCCACAGCCGGGAAGCAAAGCCTTCCTTTATTGGAGTGGCAAATCCTTGTGTGGACTGCAGGAACTAATGTGAGAAGCCTTGGAAATCTTTTTTCCAAGCCCATGGGGCTTGCACAGCCTTTTTCAAATACATAATGCATTGTTTGCAAGTTTATAATGCATTTTTGGCTTCTCCAAATTCACTCCAAATCCAGAACCTGTTAACTCATTCCAGAGTATACTATTACCAAAGCCTTCCAGGCTATCCATGTCAGTGCCATGCAAATGTGTTTCTAGGGACTGGGGTAATGACTCAGTAGCTAAGATTACTGAGTTACTAAGTTAAGAGGACTGACTTACGTTCCATTCCCAACACCCACACGGTGCCAACAACCATCGGTAACTTCAGTTCCAGGGGATCTGATGCCCTCTGCTTGCTTCTGTGGGTACTGCATAAATGTGGTAAGTGGACACACGTGCAAGCAAAACACCCCCAAACACATAAAAGATTTACTTTAAAGCAATATATTTCTGGAACTGTTAAGGAAAATTCCAACAATTTCGTTTCTCCCACAACCATGAATCTTCTCTGATCACTTTCAAATTCCCCTTTGCACACACAAACAGAGGGACTTGGAAGCACCCACTCAACCTTTCACACGAGGGACTTTCTCAAGGAATCTGCCCGAAAGCAAGTTCTATAACTACCATCTACTCAGCCATGTAATATATGCGACTTAACACTCAGCGAGGTCATGAAGCTTGCATTGTGTACCTGCTTTGCATGGTATAAAGGACAGTGTTGAGTTCTGTGGCATGAAGAACACATGTAATTATTCTCTTCCAACTACCCAGATACATAAAGCTATTCACAAAAGAAATGCATGGATAGCTATTTATTATTAAAAGAGCCTTGTGATGGTGACAAAGTCTAGAAGTTGGCACATGTTGCTGTAAAATTAAAAATGGAGGTTTCTTTTATTCTGCACGAGATCTGGCACTGTAGTGCCACAGGACATCTGTTGGATATTTTCATCTCACTCAACAAACTGTCTCACAGGCTAAGCTCCATCCCATATCACACTGCCAATGGCTACTCTCTGAGCCCGGCAACAATCTCTCTACCCATCTAGTTCCCAAGGCAGGTTGCCACCATGCCAGACACACACATCCCAATTCCATGGCGGCCCAGTGTATCCAGCCACCACACACTCTCTTGAACTCAATTAAAACATGAAAGAACACAACACAATAACTCTGATCCAATTGATAAGATATAATTTGCTCATCTAGACATACAAAGCCCTGTACACATCCATCCCTTAAGAATATTCATAACAACCTGTAAATGTGCAGAGAGGAATCTTAACACCCACCTCCATGTTCCCTCAGCTGCTCTTTTCCTGGTCTCCTGTCTCCAACTTTTCTCCTGCCCATCCTTCCTTCTCGTCCAATGACAGGCCTTGTTCTATCTTGTACCTGCCTTCACCTGCATAACGACATCAACCTACAGGCACATGGTGGCACCACATTATCCCCAACTCCATAATCTGAGATGACTCCTCAGGTAGACAGTCTTCCTTTATTTTCTTTAGAGCAGTTTGCCCTGAGAATTTCTGTTACATCGGGGGTCGTTAAAGACAAACTAACTCTGCCAGATAATGATCTCTTGGATTCAAGTACACGAATGAGACTGGACAAGCCATTAGGAGAGCAAGATGGCTGACTTGCTATTGGTGCCGTGGCAAAGAAGAGAGCAGAGACCTGAGCTCTCCAGAACCGTCTAGGCAGTAGTTATCTTGATACGATCTACCTCATAAAAAAGATTATTGATTTTTCCAGTTTATTGTCACCGGCTGTATAATATTTACACTGGGAAGTGAAGTTTCTATGTGGCTCTGCTCTTTTCCTGTATTAAAACAGCAAGTTGATATAGCCATTGAAGCTAATAGAAGTGTCCCCAAATAGCAGATGTGTAAAGTCAGTGTGACAGACTGGGGCTTTTCAGATTTATGTTGGACACCTAATCCTCAGTGGCCTGATGGTGGACATTTGCACGCTGCTTCCAGTGGCCCACTTAGATTGTACAGCCAATAGGTGCCAGACAGCTTTCACACTCTGCCAGGAATAGCTCCAGGGAGCGCTGTGTGCTCCATTCTCACCTCCATAGTGACACGTCCAGGGATTCATTAAAGCTCATTAGGCATTGATCGTGGAAACTTAAGTAACAACAACACTTCATTTAGTTTCCCTGTTTCCCAAGAGTTTAAAGAGTTTTAAATAACTTCGGCTGCTGTATTGAGCTGAGAAGTTTGGGTGGTAAGAATGCTGTGTTTTCAATACATACCCTCACACGTGGAGAAAGGCGCATACTCTGAATCCATGGCGGTGCCGATTGTAAGCCAAAGCCTGCTTCCCTGGGTCTTCTTTCTCAGAGATGGCATTCCCGCCTGAGCTGTTTTGACTCTTAAGCCATGTGACCTGACATCTTCCTGGTCTGCAGTAGTGACCAGAGGCTGTGCTCTGACTCAAGGGCTCCCCGAGTCTAGTTTAGAGAAATCCTAATGATGTAGGTCTTAGCCCATTCTACAGTCCTCACTGGATACTCTGAGTACATCCCTGGGTGGAAGGAAGTCTACTGCAAGAGCCTCATGCTCCAGCAACACGATGTCCACAACCTTCTGAACTAGGTTCTGGGTCAGGCCTTTGGCATGTGAGATATCTTGGAGAATCAGAGCAAAGCATGTCAGAAGACAGATATGTGTAGGGAAGAATTGCCTTTATCAGAACAGAGGTTGGAGTTTGTTCCAGCTCCTGGGAAGGAGCCTCTGAACCCTTGGGATTTCCCCAGTGAGCACAGTGCCTTTGTTATTTACAGGGGCCCCTTGGATCCCACGGAATAGGTTATGCTAACGTTTCCAGGTAGAGCCAACCCTGTGATGAGAAGACCAGGTTGTGAATACATGTGGGTGATGGTTCAATCGAGGACGCCATGTTAGGCTGGAGAGATGGCTCAGCAGTTAAGAGCACCGACTGCTCTTCCAGAGGTCCTGAGTTCAATTCCCAGCACCCATATGGTGGCTCACAACCATCTGGAATGGGATCTGATGCCCTCTGCTGGTGTAAATCTTAAAAAAAATGGCATGCAGTCATGTGCTTATATATAATAAATAAATCTTAAAGAGAGAGAGAGAGAGAGAGAGAGAGAGAGAGAGAGAGGAGAGAGGATGCCATGTAGTGAAGCCTCCCAAACTGTAGGCTTCGAAGCTTGCCTAGGCTTCCTGATGGAGTATTTGGTTCATAACATCACACTCCGGTGACAAGAGGGCAAGGGGTCCGGAAGACACAGAAGCTTCCTGTTTGGGACCCTCAGATTTTTCCCGTCTCCTCCTTGGGTTGACTCTGATCAATATCTAGCTATTATAAAGATAACAATGGTGAATGCATTGCTCTCCTGATTTTTATAGGTAATCCTAGGGAACTGTCAACTGTGGGGGTGGGGTGCTTGGAGAAATTCTTAACTTGGAGTTGGTGTTAGGAGTTTGGGGAGGACTTGACAGGCTTCAAAGACTGCCCTTAACCTTGTGTTGTCCCGTCCCCCAGTAGGGTGTTTCTATTCTTCCGTCAGGACTGCCCTAACAATACACCACAGACTGGGAGGTTTATATACAGATTTACCCCCTCACTGTTCTGGCAGCAGAAGTGAGAGGTCAGGGTGCCAGCTCGGCCCAGTTCCGGCCCCCTTCCTGGTAGGCAGATGGCCGCCTTCTCCTTGTCTCTTCCTGCTGCTGTGCATGCAGCGTGTGCTATGGCCCACTGGCTCTGAGATTTAGAGAAGTCAAACACCAGAGAAGTTCCCAACATAACTTTTGAGGGATAACATAGGGTCATCAATTAAAAAAACAAAATCAAAAAACTTTCCAAGTAGGCGTACATTAAAAGTATTACTTTATCTTGCACAAGCATCTCCATAAGGGACACTTTAATGCTCGGGACAGCAGGAAGTGAATAATCACAGAATAAACAATGAATCGCCCAGGTCGGCCTTATCTTTCATTATTTGGATCCGTCTACAAACACTTCCTCCTGAGAAAAGAAAGGTGAACTATTCAGGTTTAACGTGACCCACTCAAACTTGAAAGTTGGTTCTGTAGCCTGAGGTGAGGGCCTCTATCTTCTCAGGACTGGAAAGCTTACCTTAAGAACTCCCCTTCAGCTCCTTCAGTCTTTTCTCTAACTCCTCCGTTGGGGACCCCGTTCTCAGTTCAATGGTTGGCTGCTGCGGGCATCCTCCTCTGTATTTGTCATGCTCTGGCAGAGCCTCTCAGGAGACCGCTACATCAGGCTCCTGTCAGCATGCACTTCTTGACATCAGCAATATTGTCTGGGTTTGTTGGCTGTATGTATATGGGATGGATCCCCAGGTGAGGCGGTCTCTGGATGGCCTTTCCTTCAGTCTCTGCTCCAAACTTTGTCTCTGTATCTTCTCCTATGAATATTTTGTTCTCTCTTCTAAGAAGGACTGAAGTGTCCACTCTTTGGTCTTCTTTTTTCTTGACCTTCACCATTGCCTGGGTGGGGCCCAGGATATAAAGAGAAAAAGCAAACTGAGCACAGGTATGCCTCTCTTCCTGCTTCCTGTCTGGGGGACTGGGGCCTCCTGCTCCTCACCTCAGTGACTACAGCAGGGACTCAACCCTCAAGCTGTGAGCCTGCAGAAGCCCGTCCTTCCATAAGCTCCTGTCAAGTGTTTGCTCACAGGAATGAGAAAAGGGACACGGGTGCACACTCCATGGATTGTGAGTTGGAGTCAATGGGGTGCCTGCACTCTCGGCACTCCTTCCAGAACTGGAGGCTACTACTGTCAGAGCTGATCTCCTGAGACTTGCTTTCCACCACCGAGCCTAGTTCCTTCCCCTGAAACAGGCCAGAAGCCACACTTAAAAGAAGGAGATTGCAGCCCCTGGTGAGCTAGACCCTCCTTACTTGATGTCACTGCCCAGCCGCCATGTTCCTTAGCTTGGACTCCTGCTCTCTCTACTGTATGTCCGTCTTCTGCCTCCCCTTCCTTTCAGTATCGGAGCCTGGGAGCCCCCCTCACTTCCTGGATTTCTGTGTTCTGTTTAGACTGAGGTTTTTGGCTCCATTTATTAACATCCAGATGTGCCATGAAACGTTCCATCCCCCCATCTTGACTCATCAGCCTGGAGACCCAGCTACTCCTCTGAGGATGAGGAATCAAGCCAGGAGTGCTGCTGTCTCTTCTAGCAGGGATGCGGTGGTTAGAGCAATGCTCAGAACTCAGAAAGAAGCCTCGGAGTGCAGGAGGCTCTGGCCCAGGATCAGGAAGTGGGCTCAGTTGGTAAGCTCCTCCTGCTCTGGGCCCAACTGGAGTCTTTCTTACACCCCTGCCTCCTCTTTCTTCCTGTCTCCCAGTCCTCTAGGGTTCTCCATACCTTCTCTGTAACAGGTGCAACCCCCTCCTCTGGGCTGCCCTTTAGGGAGGCTTGGAGTTTGCAAAGCACCCCCTGCTCTCTCCTTCTGCTCCCTCATTTATCTTCCTCCTTGGCCCCACACCCTCCATCTCTCTCCCCTCTAAAGTCCATTCCTCTCCCAAGGAACTTGCCCTGGCATGGGCGTGCCTCTCTCTCTCTCTCTCTCTCTCTCTCTCTCTCTCTCTCTCTCTCTCTCACACACACACACACACACACATGCATACATATCATATACACATGCACACAACATTTTTTCAAGTAAATGTGGCCTGAGTGCCTGAAAAAGTTGTGGGTGTCCAAGGGACACTGGAGACTCCGTGGGGACTTGAAGTCTCCCTGACAGCTTCGCTTTACAACACAGTCTCTCCTCGCTGAACTTTCTGGCCGTGATTAACATCCAGCCGACACCCTCGCATTGGGGGTGTTCATGTGGTCAAACCATCAAAACACAAGCGGTGCCCTCACTGAGACCCACTGAGCCCAGATCACGAAGGTGAATCAGACTGTGGAACTTTGCAGCCCAGTAAGTGGGCGAGTTATCTGGACAGAAAAAGACAGAGCCCTACATGTAGGGCAAGCATTATGGCACAATCTATGAGAAGAGAAGGAGGCGTCTAGGAAAGGGTCTCTTTAGGCTCTCTGCCGACAGTTAAAGCCCAACCAACAGAGAAGGCCGCTAAAACAGCCAAACCTTGGTTCATAACTCTGGCTCCGCTCGTTATGAATGCTGTGGCTTGGGAGTGGGGCGGGTGGTAATTTAATCTTCGGGAGTCATTCCTCTCATCTATAAAATGGTGACGGTAATATTAAGGTCACTGCAGGAAGAAATGGTCTTTCGGTTTCTAGCATATCACACTCAGTGCACCACTGCCACCTGGTGGACTACTTTGGAATAGAAAAAAAACCACTTCTGAATAAAGCAGGTTTTCAAGATGGTTTGCCTTTAAATTCAACATGATCAACACGATTAAATAATAGGAATCATTAAGATGGACTAAATAGGAAATTCAATAGAGGTGAGGGCTGGAAGACCTTCTGATTAAGGTAAGCCATGGTCACGACACCCACAAGATGGTTCAGTGGGTAAAAGCGCTTCTTACACGAGCCCGAGGACCTGAACTGGATCCATGGAGCCCGGGTAACAAAGCCAGAGGCAGTGGCACACATCCAGAACCTCGGCAGTCCTATGGTAAGACCGGGAGTGGAGACAGGACCATGGCCAGCCAGCCTGGGATATGCCACACGGCAGACATGAGAGACCTTGTCTTAGCAAGCAAATCTATTCCTTTACTGCCACACATGTGCTGTGGCATGGGCTCTCTCACAGATACACACCACACACACACGTGCATGCACATATCACATACATACACGAACACATCATAAAAACACGTTAAGCATAAATATCACACACACACGCACATCGTACACATAAGCACACACATACGTCATGCCTGCGCACACACGATAATAACAATATTTTCAGACCCAGAAAAGGCGTTTAAAGAAAAAGCAGAGAATAGAAAATGGGGGTTATTAAGCAGGCTTTCAGACTGACTGGCGTATGGGAAAAACAGTTACTTCACCTTGTCGTAGATACTACACAGGTCGGTAATGTGCAGGGACACTTCTTGGCCTGAAGTGTGGCCTTGTGTGGCATTGCTGTTACATGCAGGATTAAGAAACCCATGGCTTTCTGACCCCACATCTAGCTGCACTGGGCAGGTGCTCTTTTGAGTGTGTCTGAGGGAAGGCGGTGGTAACACTTACCCTGGAGACCAGGGACTCCACAGGAGCTGGGCTGGTCATGAGGATGTCCCCAGTTCCTGTAGCCAATCAGGCACATTTGCTCGCTCCCAGGCTTACGGTAACCGCCAACTCAGCTTGGTGGAAATGCAAAAGGGTCTCACTCTACAGCCCAGGCTGGCCCTGAACTTGCAGCAACCCTTCCTTCTGCTTCTGCCTTTCAAGTGCTGACATTTCAATCATAAGCCACCTCGCCTGGGTTTTGATTTTAGCCACATCAAATTTGTGACTTAATGGCATCGGGTGCAACCTAGAGTGTTTTGCGGCTGTGACCACTATCCATTTACAGAGCCACATCACCTTGCCAAATCAAAACACTATACTCATTAGACACAACTGTTCCACTCTTCTCTCCCAGTTCCCGATGAACACCAATCTATTCTGTGTCTGCACACTTGCCTACTCTAGACTTTATATGTATATTGATTGTATGATACCCTATTTGTGATATCATATGATCACAAAATGGTTGTCTTTTGTGATTGATTTATTTCACTTTTCTTGGTGCTTTCCAGTGTCATCCATGTTGTAGCACTTGCATACACATGTATATGATATATACCAATATATGTGTAAGGTGCTCCCTCCTTCTGGCTCAAGGTGGACAATGCTGCTATGAGCATAATCTACCAATATCTGCTTGAGCCCTTGCTTTCTGTTCCTTTGGGTGGAAGCCAGATTGCTGCATCAGCTGATAATTCTGGTATTCCTGTACACTCTTTAAGGAGTCTATTTCCTCTTTTCCACAGAGGCAACCCCACTGACCATTCTTGCTAGCTGTATACAAGGTAGAAATTCCTCTGCATCCTCACCAACATGTGTGTGTGTGTGTGTGTGTGTGTGTGTCTGTGTGTGTGTGTCTGTGTGCTTTGGTCACAAACATCTTAATGAGTGTGAGGTGTGCAATGCTTAAGCAGCATTGTGGGTAGCGTAAGGAGCTTGAGTCCTGGTGTATGATTGTTGTCCTCTAAGGTGGAGCCCATCAACTGTGGCACTCTAGGCACCGAGGATTGGATATTTGTTCCTGTCACCAGCCATCAGGAACAGCCTTTTCTATCTGGACAATCAAAAGCATCTCCAGACATTGCCAAAGGTGCCTTGGGATGTGAATCTGACCTTCGTTGAGAGCCGTTGTTCTAAGTCGCAACTAACTAGAGTCAGTCTGGCACACCACAGGGGAGTGGGAATTTCCCAAGTGTCAACGAGGGTGCAGAGGGTACCTGGAAGAGAATGGGGGACAAGAGACGCGAAGAAGGACGCCAAGACAAGAGTCTGATCAAGGCGACAATTTTATTTTTTTTTCCCAAGGCTGAATTTATACCATAACAGGGGTAACAGAGGGAGGGGGCAGGTGGGAAACATTTACGCAGGCCAAGGACACAGTATTCGTGTGGTCAGCTGATGTCAACAGGATGTTGGTTTCTCAGAAAGGTTACAGGTCATCACATTGGGCATCTTGACGTCAGATGTATTCCTTAGCAAGGTCACAACTTTATCATATCATTATTAATCCTGACCACCAGAATTGTATTAGTCTTCTGCAGCTGGCTGGGGATTTTCCATGAACAAGGTCATACTTAATTCTAACTGTAATATTAACATCAATAATGGAGGGTTTTAAGGGCATCACTCCCAACGCCCAAGTTACTGGAATCAATGCCTCATGATCTCCACTTCCGAATTGGATGTCAGCTTACTTTACTGTTTTGTTTCTCCTGCTATCTAAATGAGATCAGCTGTGGACAGCTGTAATTTTGGGTTGTACCACTAGAGGGCCGTGGTGATAAAGAGGCCAAGGCTAGGAAGGAGAGGAGAGGAGAGGAGAGGAGAGAGAGAGAGAGAGAGAGAGAGAGAGAGAGAGAGAGAGAGAGAGAGAGAGAGAGAGAGTTAAAGAGATGCTTTTAATGAACAATTACTGAGTAAAAGACTAAGGTTCACACACCTATTACCCCCGTGCAGTCTTGTCCCACAGCCATGCTGGCACCAAGGGAGACTGCCTCCTCTTTTTATAGCATAGCGTCTTTCTGGCACACCCACTTAAGGGTGATCTCAAAATCCATCAACTTTAACCAACAGGAATACAAATAAATGTTCTATCTAAAACCCCTCAGCTCTCACCTCCATCTTGCCGAGCTTCCTGATGCTCCAATTACATGAAGCCAGGAGGACACACTCATATACAAGGTGATGGCACCACACACGAGCTCAGTGTGTACCCTCCACTCGCATGTGACGCCTAGGCTGTTAGCACACAGAATTTGTTTTCGCCCCTTACCAGCAGAGAGGCCCCCAAACCTCCTTCCCATGCTTTGTTAGAGCTGGGGTTCCAGATGTAATGCAGATGTGTTAGGGAGCTAAACCTGCCTGTGCAATAGAGAAGTAGGTGGAAGGAAGCTGTCTCCTTGCATTGCAGTGGGATGCCAGGTCAGCTAGAGGAGAATGAGTGTGTGCTTTAACTCCATGTCTCAATGATGGGTCTTCATGTCAGAGGTGAGAGACAATTGGGTGATTTAGTAATCATGTCTTCCTTACCTATCAATCATGTCTAGAGTAATTTGTCTCGGAATCAATAGTCTAAAGGTGGCCCCTTACTTCTGCCCACCCAGTGACTTTCAGGGGTACCTGATGTGCTAGCATTCATTTCTCAGCTAATGCGGTTCTGCCGCCTGGGTTGGGCCCTAGCTGACACTCTGCATGTGCTCCTCTATACACATGTGCACGTGATAAGGTCTGACAAATGCCTTACCATGCTATTTCTTTAAATGTAGGAAGTATATATTGATCGTCTGCTGAGTGGTAGGACTTGCTAAGCGCTGTCAAGCATCAACACGGAAAAAGAAAAGGTTTCTTTATTGATCCTAAGGAAAATAGTCTCTGAAGTTATGGGACTACCACCCACTCACACCATTGCATAAAGCCAATGCCTAACAGTTGCTGTGTCAGGACCAAAACCCAGGGCTGATATCTTCTTGCTGCCTCCTATCATAGCGGGACCAGTGGTCTGACCTCTGCCAGTCCAAGATGTCTTATAAGAATAGGGGAAGAACTCTGCAGGGTTGTGGAGACTGAAATGACATTGAAACTCTGTTAGCTTCTCTCAATCTCCATCTATGTTGATGAGACTCACGCCTGCCTGTTCTCTGGGTCATGCCTTACTCCCCGCCCCCGCCACCCCACCCCGTCCTGCTCTATCCCAGGAACCTGGCTCACCTGGACAGCACCTGTGGGTGCTTCTGCCCTCTTGCCTCTGATTGGGTTTGGTCAATGGGAGAATTCTGCAAGAGTCTATGAGGAGTGTTGTACTGCCTGGCTTTGTGTGTTAACTTGACACAAGCTAGAGCCATCTCGGAGAAAGGAGCTTCAATTGAGGAACTGCCCCCCCTGAGATCCAAACTGTAGGGCATTTTCTTAATTAGTGATCAGTGGGGGAGGGCCCGGCCCATTGTGGATGGTGCCATCTCCAGACTGGTAGTCTTTGGTTCTATAGGAAAGCAGTCTGATCAAGTCAGGGGGAGCAAGCCAGTAAGCAGTGCCCCGCCATGGTTTCTGCATTAGCTCCTGCCTCCAGGTTCCTGCCCTGCTTGAATTCCTGTCCCGACTTCCTCCGATGATGGATGGTGATCTGGAAGTGTAGGCCAAATCATCCCCCTTTCTCCCCAATTTACTCTTTGGTCATGGCGTTTCAGTGCAGCACTAAAACCCAGACTAAGACAAGCACAAAGAGAGAGCAGAACTATTTTCCTGGCTGCTCTTGTTTCTGCTAAAGCCACGCCCATCCACGCAGGATTTCTCTATGGACAGCACTTTAGAATGTACCCCATGTGCCCCATGTGCCCTGCCATGACTCTGATTGACAGCAAATATAAGCTGCTCTATTCAAATTTCCTCCGTGAAGAACCTGTAACGGTTCCCTGTTGTTTAATAAAGGCCAAGTCCAAATTTATTTCAATAATGTATAAAAAATTCAATTGAGGAAATAAATCTACATTATGCGACTTGCAGATTATCATGCTACTGCTGCCAGCGACCATGTGTGCAGTGGGAATGCGAAGCCTGAGATTGGACCTCGGGTTCCTTCAAGGTGGCACACGGATATTCTCTTTTTGGTCTCATTCAGTCATCTGCTTCGGAGCCGGATAATTCCAGGGTGTGCTTCCCACTCCTTTCTTCCTTCTCATTTCATATCCCCCTTTTCCCTTTTCCCTCTCAAAATCCATAGGTGAACACAGAAGGGAGAAACCTGACCCTGTATGAAAATAAGCAGGAGAAAGGACCACATTTTGTAACTATTACCCAGCCTTTGATTAGGTGGTGTCAGACTCGTGGTGTCTGACTCCCTACTCAGGAAGCCAGAGTAGGGAGGAGAGGGGGAGAGGGGATCCAGACTCCGAGCTTGGCATCTGCTAGACTTCCATGCATTCCTCTTTCCTTCCAAATGAAAGGGCAGTGGTTGTCAGTTCTTTGTGGGCTAATACCAAACAATAGATGTGCCACACTGTGTTAGTCACCTCACTGTGACAGATGCCAGATAGAGGCAGGTAAAGGAGGAGGGACTTGTTTTGGGCTCATAGTTGGAGGGGATTCACCACTAGAGGCAAGGCATGGTGGAACCCACAACATGGAGTGTGGAGCTTGGATACATTGTGTTATCTGAGCACTATGCAGACTCCGAATGGTGGATCCTGTAACAGTACAGCATCAGTCTTGGATACATTGTTATCTGACAGGAAACAGAGAGCTGGAGTCAGAAGCAGGGCAGGCTACAGCTCTCAAGGTCCATCCCTTAATAACCTGCTCTTGCCAATCAGGCTTCCCACCTCAAAGACTCTAGGCTTCCCAAAGCAGTACCAGCAACTGGCAAACAAGTGTTCAAGTACAGGAGGAGCCTATGGGGGACATTTTATAGCTAAAGGATAATACGTGTGGGGACTTACAGTGAGTTTTACTAGTGGCGACGCAGAAAATGGTACCTTAGTTTCCAAGCAACAAAGTTCAGCCAAGCATGACAGCAAAGGAAACAATGGACACTAATTATGAGGCCCCACCCCTCCTCGTGTCCTGGACAGCCCTGCTAAGCACTTGATTCTCTAGGGATTTGGCGGGGAAGCAGAATTTATTACACAAAGCTGCACTTGGGCTGGAGTGCACAACAGGAACTGTTTCTTTTTCTTTTTAAAGTGTCAGGACTGTTGTTCATCTTTCAGCTAGATGTTTAAAGAGAAGCCAGATAAAATTACTTGATTGTACTTCTTCTTTAAGAAGTGTTATTGTAATGTATTGTCATGATTTTATATTTTTCCATTCATTCATTTTTGGACAATTTCAATCCAACACACACATAGGTTACATAAACCCTCCAGTCCATCCTTTTCTTTCCACCTCCACTCCCTCCCTTTGTCCCTGTAAGTCCCCCGCCCCTGGCCAGCATACCTTTCTGTTTTGGTTCTACTTTATAACTCAGTTAAGGGCTATTCTTCCCAAGGCCTTTCCTAGTTGCGATACTTCCAAGACATTCCTGGCCAAGTATGGTTGAAATCCTTTATCTGCCATTTGTACTCAAGGCGAAACGAATAACCCTTTTCTACTTCTCTTTTCTCCTCCACCGAGGGTGCCTGATGCCTACAGTGATGTTCACAGTCAAGCATTTTTGTTTTGGGGACCAACACGTTTGGCTTGCCGTGCAAGCTTGGCAACTTGAGTTCCACCCTTGAACCCAAGTAAAGGCTGAAGGGGAGAGCCGACTCCATGAAGTCGTCCTTTGACCCTTTGCAAGTATCCCTGGCAGAAATGATAATAATGAAGTTTTGAGAAAATTTCATAGATGTGAGAAGAATTAGAAATATGACCTGGAGACGAGCTCAGAAATGCATCAGCACCAAACCCCTCCATTTCCCAGTGAAAGGTTGACCTAGGAAGACAGAAACACAATCATGGAAGTATAAAAGGAATCCAAGTCATCTAGGGTTAAATGTGGTAATCTTCCACTGGTCTGTAGTTCAAAAGCTGGCTGGCTCTTAGGTATTTTTACCCACACATTAGCTCAGAGGGTAGAGGGAGATATGATTAGACTGTGGAGAAATGAATCATCCTGGGCTAGTCTCGGAAGATTCCAGAATGTGTTGGGATTTGGGAACTCCAGCTCTGGGAAGATAGAGAGCTAGGGAGGGCACTGACTCACAAATGTGGATAACACGCAGATACATCTCCCTTGGTATCTGCAGTGCGGGTGTGTGATGCCTCCCCTGTGGCCTTCTTCCTTTTCCACAACAGCTGAGATGGGATCTGATCTCCATAACTAGCTGGCATCATTGAATCCATACATGCACTGCTAATCCACGAACATGGGGCTGTCCTGATGGGGCGTAACACATGTCTGCTGTATGAATGAGTTTGGTGGATCTCCTTCCTCTCCCCAGGGTTGCCCACCAGCCAGAGTCTCACATGGATGACGTCAGAAATGTTCTCTAAGATCTATAAACAAGTTCTTATAGATCAATGAATAAGCATCTCTTGGGTACTTCTGCTAGTTCATCCAGAACATAGCAGAACTTTAAATACTCTTTACACAAGTTTCTTATATTCATTCAACACACACACACACACACACACACACACACACACACACACACACATCTCATTGTTTACCACATGCCAGACTTGTGTCATAGAGGATGCAGTCAGAAGCCAGACCAGCATTGCTGAGTGTCACGATAGAAGGGTGGGCATGTTAGAAGACAGTGTGGGCCTCTGGAGGACATGTGGCCTGCTCTCCAGTTAGGTACAGTACAACGCTCAGACTTTGAAGACATTCCCTCAAATATACCACCAAAACAGAAATTGTAGGGGTCACCAATTGGAGGAGGGATGTAAGGATGAAGGTGGTCCAAAGAGTCAAAGAGATTTTATGATATAAATACTGCTATTTTACACTGAATACTTTGCAATTTTGCCATCAAAGATTTTATTTGAAATAAAATTATTTTGGGGATGATGATGATAGATACCAATTGGATTGTGCATGGTAGTTTCTGTTGGCTCCCTTTTGATTGGCCCACTGGTTTATCATCTAGATGGTTAAATATTTTGATGTCACCCCTGGGTAATAATTATATTACCAGACGTTTTGTTTCTAAATGGACATCTTGTAGCTCCATTTTAAATGTTGTGAGTTCTTATGCTAATTTTTTACCCTTTAGATGACTTTGTTTTCACCTTTCTAAGTCTCATTTATGAAGTTAGAATAAAAATGCCTAACCTACAACCCATGCACGGTGCACGCGGGAATGAATAAAGGCCAAACCTGTGGTCCTAGTGAATACTGTATCTTCATCTTTCTTTGCAGATAATCCAGAGGTGTCACATCCCTGGGTGATGTCTAGCTAGTCATCGGACCTCCAAGTAGACTTTGGAATAATGAATTCATAACCCATTTGTTAAGGCTGTATACATTTTAAGGTACCAATATTTCTGATTAATATTTCCCTTAAAAATTGCAGCATTTACCACTGTTTTCCATGGACTAAGACATTCTGATGTACGCTTTCTTCAGCTGACTTGGCTGCAGAAACTGTTCACTAGTGTTCTGACCAGCACACCTACGATATGTGCCTCTCCCATTGTTTCTGACGGGGCATACGCCACATCTGGAAAACTCATAAGAACTTCCTGTTCAGTCACACAGGGCACTTCATGAACATCGTGATTCGTATCCACAGAATTTACCTGCAGAAAAGAAAGAGGCAGCAACCATTTTCCAAATGCATCTCGTGTTTATTTAGAGAAATTAGCATGTAAATTTTGACACGACGGAATCAAAACTACAACACAGGTTTGCACACGGTTTCCATGGTGGACACAGGATGGCTATCTAAAGATGGCTGGAGGAGAAGGCATTTGCTGGCCTTGAGGAAGGCTGCCCTGGATAAAGAAAGAGGGTGCTGTGTAACAGGTATTTCTGACTTCTCATGGAGTTTCTTTTTCTGGTTCTAGAAATGTGGGAATCCAAGATGAAAAGGAACGGTGCATGCATGAGTCACAGCAGGGCACACAGTTCTGTGTGGATTTTCAGGTGCCCAGGAATTCCATTCTCTGCATCATTAAGCCTTGACCAGACATGACCTAGACTTGTGTACACAGAAATCCCAGCCAGCCTCAGTGATCCCTGAGCACTGGATATTTCCATCATGAAGAGGCTACACAAAGTGCAGGCACTTGGCGGCTTCCACATCTCAAACCAAATCGCTTCCAGAGTGTCAGATTTCCAGCCTCTGGGGTTATAACCTGGAAATTAGGAAAGGGTTTATCACATAGAAGGGGAGAGGCATTTGAAGTGTGTACTCTGGGAGCAGAAGTTCTGGCAACCCATCCCGACTGAGGAAGAAGGTAGATAACCTGAACCGAGTTCAGACATGTAAATCCGCAGAGCAGTCATGGAGATCCTGTTCTGTCAGCCTCTTTCTGGAAGAGGGAATAAGATTAATTCCATGTTTCAGAAAGATGTTGGCCATCTCATCAATAACAAGGAAAAATAATTTTTCTATTTTTACACACCTAGCAATTATCAGGACCAGGGAGTGGTATAAGGCAGGATGTCCTCCTGGGGAAGCTGGGCTTTTGCAGGTAGAAAAAAGGAATTTAAAATGCAAGATGGATTCTGCAAAGTGCCAAATAAATGATTTAAGGGGTAATTGCCTTGGAATTGAAAGAAAGGAAAATAATCAAGGTCCCTCAAACCACCCACTCCTAACACCATATGACCAACTTCCTGTGGAGGAGAAGATATTTATTACAAATATGATAGAGCTGTCAGAAATCTAAGAAATCAATTACATGTAGTGTGAAGCATAAGGCACAATTGTATTTGTTCTGAAAGAACATAAAACTTACCAGTTTTCATTAAAATAGAAAATACGAACCCATCATGACTTCCTGCAAGAGTCCCCACCCCCAGCCATCACTCCTCCTCACCCCCTGTTTTAATTGTGCTGCTTCTATGCAGGTGACTTTGATACTAAGGCTTTGGAATCTGAGGTAACTGTGAAGTTACTGGCTAACTGGAGGTGTATTTCATTTCTGCATTTTTTCTGATAAGATCATTGTCCTGGTCTTTTATTTAGTGGGGCAAGTCAAGAAGAAGAAGAACCAAGGAAAGAGGTTGTCATGGCAGACACCATGACAGCCAGAAATTTGCAAACACTTTGTCGTTGCATCCTGAAGACTTTAGGCAAGGAGAAAAGCTAGAACATCCTTGCTGGGGTATAAATTGTTCTGAAAGATGTGGAGGTAGAGCTAGGGGGGCAGGGAGACATCTGGGGAAAACCAGGCTAAGAGTGTGGCCTGGGCAGAAATTTCGATTGATTTAAGGTACAGAGTGACATTATTATTTCCAACGTTGTTAGGCTTTGACAAGCCGTGTTGTCCTGGCTTTGAAAGTTCTCAGACACAGATTTTGGATATTGAGTTGGGTACCCATGATGATGACAGGAAGGATGACTTGTAAATGGGAGAGTGAAATGGAAGCAAGAAGGTCACTAAAGGTGGTGACTCCAGGACTCAGTCCCACCAGGGCCAGTTGAGAGATACCAGAGCTACTCGTCAAACAGAGGAAGCTGATGTCTGAACTCACTCAGTTTCATCTCCTGTGGACCCGTGGGTCATGCATGAGGGTTTGGCTCCCTGGTGCTTTGTGGCTTTGGCTGGCCCACCAATTAGCTAAGCGTGAGTGACTGTAGGTAGCTGCCATCCACTGTGTGGGAACTACCCATTATGCCTTGGGTGACTTCCAGCTGGGATGGAGGATAGACCGTGGCTACCGTCATCTCCTACTCTATGACCTCTTGCTTACCAAGTAGGTAGTTCTCGTGTCCTCAGCTGCCACCCCTATCTTTCTGTGCCTTCCATGGCATCCCCGTAAATAGGAATGGGTGAAGGAGGGCCTCACAGGCAGCTCTTGTCTTCTGTAGCTTACAAAGCAAGGAATAACCACTTATGGAATTTCAACTGATCGGGGGAATATATTTTGATAGAGATTGTCATCAACCCAGCACCTTGGATAACGATTTCCTCCTAAACTTTTGCTAGAAGTTAGGTTACCTGGCCAGTGGAACTGTGGGAAGTGAGTGGGTGGGGCGCCTTTGTTTTCTCTAAAACCCGAACCAGGAGTTTCTCCTGCTGCCCTTTGAAATTGTCACACCTGTAAAGTGACAGCAACTTTGGTCACTTTGTTACTGTTATCATCACTGGGACAAAGGCCTGGCACAAACAACTCTGAGGAGGGAGTATTTATTTCTGACTCATAGCTTTAGAGATTTCAGACCAGAGTTGTAGCTCTGTTGATTCTGGTCCTATGGCGAAACAGAACACCACTGTGGTAAAGGAGTGTGTGGTAGAGAAACCTCTCCATGTCATGGTGGACAGGAAGGAGAGCAAAGAAGGGACCCAAATCTATGTACAACCTTCAAGTTCTACCCTAGTGATACCCTTCCTCCAATAGACCCTCACCTCTGAAAGTTTCTAGAAACTTCTTAAAGCGTCACCAGCTAGGAAGTGAAGTGGGGGACGTTTCCTGTTTCCACCACAGCAGACAGCACGTTTGTGCGTAGATAAGAAGAGCAAGAGGTTTAAAAGCCGTGACTCTGAAGAGTTCTCTTCAGTAAACCAGAGGAGCACAGGAGCTACCAGCTTGGCGTAGAGAGGTCAGCTTACATCCCAAATCATGAGGCTGTCACGGCTTGACCCGTGCAGTCCTCTCTACAGACCGTCACAGCGCAGAGCAGACGAGAGGCAAACATACAAGAGGAAACAGCCTGAGACCACGGTCTGTGACTTTTGTCCTGCAAGTATCTAGGTCAGAAGAATAGAGAAGTAAGAGAACCTCCTAGGAAGAAGGATTTCCCCCAGAACTGATTTTTCTTCCCCTCAGAAAGCGTTTCTTATCCCCATGGGTTATTTTTAAGCTGATTTGGGGAGGGGAGCTCTGAGAGGGTGACAAACCTGGTAGGGACCAGAATAATATAAATCATAAATCTGGAAGGAGCTCAAGGGGTCACATCGTTCAGCCTCGGGTTGCTAGGCAGAGATTATCAGTGACAATGGCTGGAAGGCCCTGCAGGAGCCACAACTCTAAGACCTTTTGATATCCCAAGCTTGCCCTTTGTAACCCTTCCAACATGGCAGCTCCTTCTAGCAACTGTGTGTCTCTGTGTTGAATTTTAAGTCTGTGCTTTGTATTCTGTGCTTGGTGTCTCGCTGAGAACAGCCGGACACCACGAAGGCGGTGCTCGGTGGTGTCAATAGCTTCTCTGTTCAACATTATGTGGTCCTGCCCTTCCCGAACGAAGGCATGGCCACCCATGAAATGACCAAGATGGGAAAGACAGAATCTTTACAGTGGGAAGGGCAGATCACAAGTTGTCCCTTTGTTTTGTTTTTTTAAATCATTGTTTAAAAGAGAGAGAGGTGTAGTTCCCCCAAATCTCTGCACGCTGAAAGGTAGATGTGACAATACTATGACTTGGACGTGGCTTAGCCCTTGGAAGTTCAAGTGCTTGTGGCTTGGTCCACGGTGTAGCAGTGTGGAGGTGATGGGATCTTTAAAATACAGGTCTAAAGCTGGGTAGGGGTCAGGTAGGGGCAATACATGCCCATAATCTTTGTATTTATGGAGCTGTGGCAAGAGGATTGCAAGTTTGAAGCTAGCCTGGGCTACAGAGTGATTCAAAGCAAAAAGGCTACATAGCAAACCCTGTCTCAGAAGGAAAGGAAGGGAGGAAGGCAGAAAGAGAATGAGAGAGAGAGAGAGAGAGAGAGAGAGAGAGAGAGAGAGAGAGAGAGAGAGAGAGATGGTGAACAATAATTAGGCCACAGGTTCTCTGCCCTTAGGAATAGGTTGATGCTGCGTATCTGAATTGGCTCAGGAATGGTAGGAGTAGGTTAAGTCTATCCAGTGGGTTGGCATAAAGCTAAGTCTCTCTTCCCTTCTGCACACAGTTGGTCCCTTTCTTCTTTTCTTCTATGTTACAACAAATTCAAGGATGCTGGTCTGTGGTGTTTGGATCTTCCAATCACCAGAATGGTGAGCCAAATAAATCCCTCTACTTTTAGCTGCCAAACATCAGGCATTTTATTACATTAACACAAAATGGACTAAGTCAGTCAGGGATTCATTTTCAGCATCCTGAACCCTTTCAGCATTGCAAGGGAAGCAGAGCCATGAGACAAAAGCAAGCGTGTGAAACAGAGTTCCTCCACAGTGCTCCTGGTTCTGAGGGAGAAGGGAACTTCCTGAGACTTAAGTCTGCTTCCCATGAGGCTCCCTGGGTCTTCACACAAAGACATCACTGCTGGCTCCCTACCTGGCCAGAGAGGAGACTCCCGAGTTAAAGGGCTTTTCCAGTACAGATGTCTTCACGTTGTCTCCCCTCATCCAACTACACATGATGAATGAGTACCATTCACACTTCTGATACTTTCATAGGCAGACTCAGATCTTAGGGAACCCTCCCCCACCCCAGTTTGGTGGTAGAAAAAGGCCCTTGCAAAACTCAGTTTCCCTTAGCTCTGAAGTTCATTCACTGGCCTTGGTCTGGGCTATGGATGATCCACACTGCTTAGCATTCAGGCCAAAACACTCATGCTCTCTCCTAGATTAGTAGTCATAATAATGGCAAGAGAGAGGGAACTCCATCACCAGGCATTGAGAATCACACACAAACACACACACACACACACACACACACACACACATACACACACACATATACACACAAGCATACACATGTACACACACACACGCACACACACAGACACACACACACACACACACATGTACATGCACACACATGCACACACACACACACACACACACACACACACACACACACACCTACATGGCGGGTTATTCACTAGTGTATGTTCCCTGAGTCAGTATCTTCCCTTGACAAATTTCCCTCCTGCAAAGCTTTGAATTGAATTCTTGAGAACTTGGAACAAGGCCTGGCTGTTGTACCCAGTCCTCATTTGGGTTCTACAGTGCAATTTCTCCAACCTTTCAGGCTTAAATACATGTGGTCTCACTTCATTCTCAATGTTAGTCGTGTCTCCTGGAGAAAGACAAGAACTATAACCCCAGCTCTCCCATGGTCCCAACCACTCCTACGGCCTCCCTTTCAGGGAACACCTTCCTGTGACATACACGGTTGACCAAAATTAACTACCGTTGGTGAGTGACTGCAGATGACCCCATTTGTCCTTTGAGATTTAGGCCTAATGTGGAGGTGGGTGAAGAAGGGTTTTCCTTTCTTAGGCATATGCCAAAGCTGGGCCATCTTCTCTTGTAGTAACTCAGAACCCTCAGGGGACTAGAAGTGTTTGTGGCCCAGCTGCTTACTTGTTGCCTCTCTCCCATGGGACATTGACTATGAAATACAGGCTCCTCCCAAGGACCAGGAGCCCAAAATCTCACTAAATTAAGCACACAAGAAAAGGAAGAAAAGGAAGAAAAGGAAGCCATGTCTTAAAAGGAATAATGAAACCCAAGGTGAGACCAAGCCAGCAAGCCAAGGCTAAAGAGAAGCCGCTCTGTTTAGAAAATGGGAAATCCAGCCTTTTGTACCTTCTTTCTCCAACTGGGGTGCAGGAAAGGGCTTTTGAGCCAATCAATTATTCCCTTGAAGGCTGGGAGAAGGGCAGGGTTTGGAAAGAAAAGACAGCAAGGCCCTCAGATAGGTTAAATGATGACAGGTTGAGCCTAGCAACCCTGGGAGGCAGCAGAGATGTTGAGTACCTTGTTCTACAGATGAGGAAAAAAAATCATGATTTGCTGAAGATGCCATGGGTATTCAGGATAATATGCACAGTCAGGAAGCAAAGAGAGACGAATGTTGGAGTTCAACTCACTCTTTCCTTTTTAACCCAGTCCCTGGATCCCAGCCAAAGGGATGGCGTGCCCACATTCAGGGTGATCTTTCCTTCCTCAGTTAAACCTCTCTAGAAACGTGTTCTCAGACATACCCGGTGGTGTGTCTCCAAGGAGACTCTAAATCCTATCAAACTGCCAATCAGTGTTAACTATTGTGGGGTCTCCCTCACAACCCTCCAGAGAGTTGGAACCATGAAAATAAAGGCCCAGGAAGCAGGAATGGTAGTGATTGAGTAAATGCCTGAGAGCTTAGGGAAGGGCGGAATCTCAGTGGTGGTTGGCCAAAGGAGTATTTGGCTTTCAGCTAGGATTCTCATCTAAAGAGGAGCCCCAGATGTGGTGTGGAAAGATTAAATCTTAGGCCCCTACTCTGAAGGATCCAGCTGCATCACCCAGGAGAGTTACTTAGCCTTCTATAGGCTGGACAAGTCATTCTATTTCCCCCGCATGCATCATGTGGTGTAAAGGAGCTCACCTGAGCTCAGGTGCACAAAGGGCTTTGTAAGCTGCGCTGTGCTAAGCACAGGTGAGTTGCTGTTGCTATTAGAAACAGTGATGTAGGTCCTGCTTGGCCTATAAATCTCATATCTTTCCCTTCAATAAAACCAACACAGAACTTCAATTTCTAATAAATAATCCAATTTTAAACTACACCATGACAGTGCCCTTTATGCATGGTTCAGCTTACTTCCGTTATTTACCTTGCCTTATCCTCTGTTAAACTGCTTTAAACAGGCTTGTCTCACCCTCTTAGACATTGCCACTGGGAGCAGAGGGTGGTCGAATACATATGAAGACCAAGTTGACAACAATTACCAGAATGATAAGCACATTTACCCTTCGGACCAGCCAAACCACTTCTAAGAATTTACTGTTCCGATTGTCTGAACGCACATGAAATACTTAAGTATGAAATTATTTATTGCAGCCTCATTTGCAATGATGGAAGGGCGAAAGGGGCATAAATGTTTACAACTAGGCTTTGGCTGAATAGACCATAGTGCAATGCTCACAGGGCCACCCGACACAGTTGTTATAACAACAAAACCCCAGCCAGAATATTCATGCTCTCACACATAAGGAGCCCTAGATAGACTGTCAGATGCTAAAAAGCATGGCTATATGAACTATATAGAATGTGTTATTTTTGTATTTGGGGGAAAAAAAGCACAAGTGCGGAAGAAATTTTAAGGATAATTATCAGTGAGAGCTGATACTGAGGAATAGGAATGAGCAAAGACAAGGCAAGAATGAGCCTTGTATGATTTGTTTGTTCATTTTATCATTTCGCCAGCATATCGTCTACTCCTAATTACTAATAAAAGTGGGGGGAAACCAACTCATTCCCATGATTCTTGCTGTCAAATAAAAACTTGATACCAGGGTTAGGGGATGAGAGCTATCTAAGTTGCTGTGATGACCATAGGCAAAAGCTGCCTGGGGAGGAAAGGGTTAACTTCAGCTTATGACTCTCAAGACACCCTCCATTTCTCATGGAAGTCAGGGAAGGGATCTGGAGGCAGGAACTGAAGCCGAGCCCACAGAGGAACACTTCCCCCAATGACTTGCTTAACCTACCTTTGTGCGTAACCCAGGACCACCTGTCAAGAGGGGTCCCCACCCACAATGGGCTGTCAATCACTAATTAAGAAAATGCCTCACGATCTTGCCTGCAGGCCAATCTGATGCAGACATTTTCTCAACTGTGTGTAGCCCTTCTTAGATAATTCTAGCCCTTGTCCAGAAGCTCACCTGGTTTACCAGATGGCTGATGGCAGAACTAAATATCTAGTAACAGGAGTCTTGGGAAAATTCATGACTCCAGTGCCCTGCTCTAACCAGGAGCCTAGAAACTGGTAACTCCTAAGTGGCTAGTTCCAGATGCAAAGACTAAGGAGAGAGGTATTATTGTCACAGTATTATTATGATTGCTTACAGGAAATTTTATACATTGGCAGTCCTTTCTTACCAAAAACTTCTGAAGGGACATCCAATACTGTGGATAGACCTTAAGTATATATATATATATATATATATATATATATATATATATATATACACACACACACACACACACACACACATGCACACGCACGCACACACACACACACACACACACACACACACAAACCTATAAAGACTTGTGAATTAGGCACAACAAGAAATTAATCTAGTAACAAGCTGTAATAATATATGCTATAATAGAAGTTGCATGAAGTGGAGCAGAGAGCTCTGTCGGCCTTTGCTCTGGGAGGCTTATATAGCTGACTCTCCTTGCCATCAGTCAGGCCATGTGATCAGTGCTGGCCAATGGGCTAAGAGTGTGTTGGTGGGTCATATTGAGAATGCATGTTATTTGTAGTGGTTCTCAACTTGTAAGTTACGACCACTCTAAGAGGTGTCTAATGGCCCCTAAGACTTTCAAAAAAGCACAGAGATTTACTTTATGATTCATAACAGAAGCAAAATTACAGTTAAAAGTATTGATAAAAATAATGTTATGGTTGGGGGTCCCCACAACATGAGGAACTATCTTAAAGGGTTCCAGCAATAGGAAGGTTGAGAGCTACTACTTTATGGGGTGAGGAACACCTACTGATCTTCTTTATATAGGTAACTTCCAGCCTGTATTAAGGGAGACACAGAACAATGGCCCACTGGGACCTCTGTCCCTTGAATGTAGGACAGCTTCTGTGTACTCAAAGAGGATTTGGGAATGTAAGAGGAAACTGCTCAGGGTATGCCCTTGTGACTCATGTTGTTACTGCAGTGGCATCTAGACCGCCCCAGTTGGTCCTCTGCGTGCAGTTAGCTTGCTTGCATGCCTTCACCTTGGCTAGAGAGTGAGTCTCCTCTGTTATTCCTGCTGCCATCCTTGGCCACTGTCAGAACCCAGCCTCTTCAGCCTTCCAATGTGGAGTGAAGACCAACAGCTCTCCAGAAATCCTCCAAGCCGTCAGTGTCAGATCGGAATGACTGAGGCATCTAGCCTCGTGTCCTGAGCAGCTACCAGGTTTTCAGCCTCTCCAGTGTGCAGACAGCTGTTGCTGGACTACCCAATCCGCACCGTAACAGGTCCCCTACATAGTATACATCATTATGTCAGTTCTGTTTCTCTAGAAAACAAGACTAATACACCGTCTTTAAATAAAGGTCTCAAAGGAGTCTTTTATAAAGTCTTTCAAACTCCAGCTAATTCTGGTCTTTCCTCTCGCTGAATTCCTCCTTTATGGTAAAGCCTGTTTTGCAACTGTGATCATTAATTGTGTTAAGTTGTTCTTTCCAAATGAGAAAGAGCTCTGAGGGTAGAGGACATCTGAGGGTGATGCTTCATTTCTATCTCATGGCATCCTTTCTTAATATTCGGCACACTTTATAGATCTAATAGCCAGTCAGCAAGCAATGACTAGGTCCCATACTTTACGGTTGTACTGTGACCGTAGCACAGATGAAACCAAACCCCTTGACCTTTCTGAAATGTTTGCCAGTGGTGTGCTCATTTTTATGCTTCTGAGAGTGAGAAAAGTCACCTAGGAGTAAGTTCCAGAAAGAAACAGGACTCCATAGAGTTGAATTTTGTACCAGTATGATAGCTTGTGTCTCATAATTCAGGTCTGTCTAGAAGATCATTGTATTGGTCACTTTTCCATTACTGTGACAAAACTCCATGACCAGAAGCAACTTGAGAATGAAAGGGTTAGTTTTGACTAGAGTTGTGGCTCCAGAGGGATAGAGCCTCTAGTGGTGGGGAGGATTGGCTGCAGGTGACCACAGTAGGAGGCTGGCTGGTCATATTTTCATCCACACAGAATGCAAAGAGAGCAGGCAGGAAATAGTGGGGGCTGGAAACTCTCAAAGCCCACCCCAGTGGTGTAATTCCTCCATCAAGGCTTCATGTCCTATAGGTTCCCTCACTTCCCCAAAGTCTGTTACCAACTGGAAACTAAATGTTCAAATACATGAGTCTGTGGGGAATGTTTCTCATTCAAACCACCATTAGACACGAATTCCAGAATGATGCTGGACAGAATGATGCTGGAGGTGATAAACATTTGTTTGGCCCCTTGAGCAACAGTGTTTCCAATGCACATGCTCTTAGGGAAGAGCTACCACAAACATCCTGTGTGTGTGTGTGTGTGTGTGTGTGTGTGTGTGTGTGTGTGTGTGTGTGTGTGTCTCACTATGTGTGCCTGTCTGTCTGTCTCTCTCTGTGTGGTGTGTCTGTCTGTCTCTCTCTATGTCTATGCCCATGTGCATATTCATGCACATGTACACTGGACCCCCAACTCTTTTTTTTTAATATGGAAAGGAAGAGGCATTCATGGTCACGTGCCTCTTTCTTTTCATGGTCAGTAAAACACATTTGCTGACCAGTCAGCCTCAAATGACACTTGGGGCCAAGTGCCATTAAACAGGGAAGGAAAGTGGTCTCTAGAGGAATCAGAGGGTGACCCTGCACTTTATGCACCAGGCCAGAGACAGCCCTCTGGACACTGTCTACATACGTTGTGTGTAAGCGTGTGACAGGAATTAACACATAATTCTCTGTCCCTGCTTTATTGCTGAGGTCCATAATGAGTCAGTATAATTAAGCACCATTTGCCTGGTTAGTTAGTTCAGGTGTCTAAATCTGTCACAATAAAGTATGTGATGTTAAACATGTTTGGATTAGAACCTTCTGGAGCCAATGCCAATGCAGACAGCTATATTAATCACATGGGAGGTTATCTTATTTGAGATTTTCTATGCACCTCTGAGTTACAGTGTTTCATCCATCAAGGGCTTGCTGAAGACATCTGTAAACTTTGATTTATTGCACTGTTCCTGGTGCAGAATTAAATAGCATTATACTCAAATATATTGGCTTAATTGACAGGTAGAGATTTAATCCTGTTAATTATCTAGCCTGCTTGAAAGTTTCTATTAACCCCTTGCTGAATCAGTAGGATCCAGAAGAACCATCTCAGTGCCTATTTGGGGGTCCAAGTAAATCCGTCCTTGCTTAAGAGGTGCCTTCTCACCATCCCCATGCCAAGAGCGAGCATGAACACCCCTAAGACATGCTTATCATCCGGAGTGGTCTCTGCTCTGACTCCGCCCACCTCAGGAAGTTTGGAGTTAGAAGTGCTCTCTGTTCAGAGTTTAGATGTCATTGTTTTCTGAACTAGCATGTGTGAGAGTTGTGAATTAATTTAGCTCATTTTTAAATTTTATATACAGGAACTTTCCTGGGCTATAAAAAATGTGCAGAGACAGTTAAGACTCTTAAGGATGTTACATCAATTATAACTATGAAGGCTTGCGCAAATATATAGGATGCCTATTAATGACAATCTGTCATAATTATGGAGAAAATATTAGACAGTTAAACTATCGCGCCCTACAGAGCTTTAGGCAACGGACATTAATGTGGACATTCCCATCACGGCAGCAAAGGGGTGTGGGAGACATGAGTGAATCAACTTCTTCTGAAGCTTTTCAACTCATCACTCAAAAAGTAGTCATGCTCTCTGTCCACAAACGTGGTAGGATCCAATCCCCAGAGCCATTGTCTAAGCTTCTCAACTCCTTGGGTCAGCAATGTTCCTCTTTGCTCCCAGTCACTCTGCTAGATGTTAGATACATAGAAACAGGGGCAGCTTGTCTGCCCCTTGAGATTACTATGTGATAGATACCAAACACAGAAAGTCCTGCAGAAGGATACTGTCTTGGTTAGGGTTGTTACTGCTGGGTCAAAACACCATGACCAAAAACAAGTTGGGGGAAAGGGGTTTATTTATCCCTGTTCATCACCAAAGGAAGTCAGGACAGGAACTCGATCAGAGCAGGAACCTAGAGACAGGAGTAACCTAATGCAGAGGCCATGGAGGGTGCTGTTTACTGACTTGCTCAACCCGGGGATGGCACCACTCATAATGGGTTGGGCCCTCCCCCACTGATCATTAATTGAGAAAATGCCTTAGAGCTGAATTTCTTGAAGGCATTTTCTCAACTGAGCCTCCTTTCTCTCTGAATACTCTAGCTTGTGTTAAGTTGACACCGCAAACCAGCCAGTACAGATACTGTGACCTAGAGTGGACATGATCATATGACTCAAGAAGGAACCGTATAATTTAGGTTTTCACAAGTGATTAACAGTTGCGCAGTGGTATTTCAGACAAAACAAAACGATAGCATGACCAAAGCCACAGGAGAATGCCAGGAAGCCGTGGTGGTTGTCTGTGTTGCTAGATGAAAGGCAAATAGCAACTGATGGGATTTGTTAAGTGCTATGCTGAAGAAGGCCTTGAAGGCAAGACCGTGTGTTTTGCATGGTGTTTAGAAACCAGTAGACCACTTCAGACCAGGAAATAGCTCAGCAAGTGAAGGAGCTTGGCTTCCAAACCTGTTGACCTGAGTTCAAACCCCAGAACCCACTTTGTAGAAGGAGAGAACCAACATGTTGCCTTCTGCCCTATATACACACACACAAACACACACACACACACACACACACACACACACACACACACACACACCACGGCCTAATGGACCAGATATGCACATGTGCATACAGACAGTCACAAAACACATAAATAAAATACATAAAGACATTCCGAACAGAAAAGTAAAGAGGCTATGTTTTCTGTAGTAAGTCTATCCTACAGTGAGTCTAGTAGAAGACTTGATGTGTTTCTAAACTGGAATAGATTTTAAATGGAAAAAAGTCTTTTTTTTTCACACCCACAGAATACTTTGGAGGCTAAGAAAACCATGACATTTATAAACCCTTTCTATTTTATATGATTTCATGCTCTCAAAAAAAGATGCAAGAAACACAAAGGACCACCATATAACGATCACCCAGAGCTACCGAATTTTAAGTTTACTGACATTTCGTTCCATTTGCTCAGCTTTACCTATTTATCTACACACACACACACACACACACACACACACACACACTTGTTTATTGAACCGTTTAAGAATAGTGTCCCGACATGATGCCTTTATTCGTATGCATAAATATTTCAACACCTATTTCCTAAGAAAAAGAGCTTTCTCTCATACAACAGTAAACACGGACGAAATGCTGTTATCTGATCCAACTCTGCTAATTGGGCTAATCATTAATCGTGATACTTCTAAGAACCTCGACTTAAAAAAAAACACTAAATCGGATTCTATGTAAATATCTTTCAGCAGCAAATTATCACTGTGGCCAAGATTAACTTTCATAGCAATCTTTTTTTTTTTAACCAAAAAATTGAAAGCACAGGATTTTTAAAGTTCTCCTAAAATGTGTGTATTGATCCATCTACATTTTAGAAAAGTTGTTGAAATCGCACGGAGATGAGAAGAGCTTTGTCTCTGTGAGAAAGTAGATTGTCTGGCCATGCTAATGGGGGTCCCAAGAAGCCAGGCAGTGGTAGAGATAAGGTCTTTTCTGCCCAGAAAAGTCAAATGTAAAAGGCTTGATAGAATGGGGTTGACTTGCAATTCAAATTCAGAGCTCATAACGGAGCCTGCCCAGCACCTTGGCCAGTGAATAAGGCCAACTTACCCTTTTGTCCTGTTCTCTAGCAGGTACCATGGTCCAGATGAACAGAAAGTAAGATAGAATTCTGGGAGAAAGAGCATTTTTCAACTGTTCAGGGAGATGCAGATCTCAGAGCCAGGGGACATACTTGTAGGGTAATTTGACATTGTTAGTAGCTTGTAGGGAGTCAAGGCCTCCGCAATGACATCAGAGTAAAGTGAGAAGAGAAGCAGCTGGAACTCAAAAGCCTCGGAGATGGTGAGGGCAAGAAGGCGCCGCACAAGAAATAAAAAAAGGCAAGAGAGTTTTCAGAGCCTCGCTTTGGTGGCAGTAATAACAGAAATGGGCCGTGGGGATAGGCTCAGCGATGGGGCAGATTTCTGCCGAATGTAGCAGGCTTCTTTGTACAGACACAATCAATGGAAATTGATAGCGGCTCAACCACAGAGACGCAGACAACCCTCGCGGGCTTTGATGAAGTAGACAACACAAATGAGAGCAGAGAGAGCGTTAATGAACAGGCTGCTTCAGAGCCGGTCACTGGGAACGGTTCTCTTCTTGCCTCCGTGGAGCGCTACAGAGGAGAGGCCCAGCGAGAGGCTCAATCAAGTCCGTTGATGGAAAGCGCGATATGGACTGAAAATCGAGGCAGAGCCTTTGGGTCCCATCCTGGCTTACAAACAGAGTCTGGGTTGTTTAGTCTCGAAAATGTGAATATTTACGCAGCTACCTTCTATGGGTACTGCAAGCGAGTATTTGTGAAGCTTACCACAGTGGTTGGCACACAAGCCCTCAGCGACGGCTTAGCGGTTGGTGTTAGTGTTACATCTCTTAAT
Organism: Rattus rattus; assembly: GCF_011064425.1. NCBI lineage: Eukaryota > Metazoa > Chordata > Mammalia > Rodentia > Muridae > Rattus > Rattus rattus. The sequence goes on along the minus strand of NC_046159.1, from coordinate 105,430,375 downwards.
TCTGTTTATATTTTCTATCGCCTCTCCAACCCAGGTAACAAAAGTTTGAAGAAATACATGCCGACACTCAGTATGTAAACAAAAACAAGACATCTTAAACAATGAACCACACTGAACGTTATGATGGCAATTATAAAAGAAGTGTGGAACGATCAAGCAAACAACCACAGCCATTGTATAATAAAAACAACCAAAGCCGTGCTAATAGGTAAACTCATAGAGGTAAACAGGGGATATTGCAAGAATAGAACAAGTCTTGGAAAAATAGAAGCAACGGAATGGCAGAGACAACAGCAGAAATCAATGTTTTTAAAGGACACAGAAAAATAGCACCATTTGTAAAGAAAAAAACATGAAATTTAAAGCTTGGGAATAGATTTATTTTTAGAGGGTAAAACACTCAGACAATTTAAATACAAGTCTAACAGAACCGCTGTCAGTCAGCCACGATGCCATCATGTGTCCTCTGGAGTCCTCACAGTGAAGAAGGCTCTTTTATCCACACACATCCTTCTTATCTGCAATGTGATCTACAATTTCTTGTGGACACAGTAACTTCTCTGAATCTATAGCAGGAATTTCAAATCCAAATTTGTCTTCCATGGCCATAATAATTTCCACTTGGTCCAAATTGTTTAAGCCCTGGTCCTTCATAAAATGAGAATTTACTGAGTGCTTTTCTGGGTCAATCTTATCATAGAGTTTCAAAACATACAGAACTCGGTCCTTGATTCCCTCTAACGTCAGTGGGGGTGAGTCATTGTACTGGTGGCACAAATGCAACCTGTGCGAGCGCCAAGTCTGGCTGCAGAGTCCCAGGGTCTCCTCCAGATTCTCTCGGGGCAGAGAGTAGTGCCGAGCGGCCAGTTCTAGGCCAACGTGGGAAGCTGGGGCAGCAGCGCGAAGTTCGGGGCAGGTGGCTGACATGGGCGCAAATGACGTGAGACGTGAGACGTGAGACGTGAGACGCCATGGCTACGCCAACCCAGGATGCACCTAAGGTAATGTTTTAAAAAGAGACAGAGCATTGTCCCAGATCTAGAACATAAGACTGACCACTGTAAAGCTCTTCCTTCTACCCAAAGTGGTATTCAGTTTTTAAAACCTAATCAGTATTCTGACAGCACGAAGGTTTTGAGGGCAGGACTCAGCAAGGTTCACCTCAAAAGCATGTGAGCCTAGCTAGGAACACTCTGAAAATATCCTAAGAATATTAAATTTGTCTGAACGGTCTAGATGCAGAAGAAAAGTTATTTTGAGAGCAGACTGACATCAATATGAAGAGAACCTTACACACCCTGGTACCTTATGAAAACGCTAATTGCCAGCAGCCTGGGAGTCACACCTACCCGCTCTCGGCTTGAGATATTTTTACCTCTTTAATGCACGGTCCTGTAAATCAAATAACAGAAATACATGCTGAGAATAAATGGCTCTGAGACTCTCCCACCATATGAGCTCAGGAGAACGGTGAAACTCTAAACCAGAAATAAGCTTGAATCATATCCAAGTAAGATCACGTGCCTTTATTGGTCGTTATTACTTATTTTTAAAGTATCTGTTTTAACCGTCAAGGGAATCTGGCACGCGTTCCTCGCCGACTACACATCCTTTCTAGAATTTCAACCCCTAGGTTTATTTGTTATTTTTGGGATTCCACACGGAAAAGATCATGTTTGAATTTTGACTTTGCTGGTCAAGGACAAAGTCCATTATCATTTGTAAACAACTTCTAAAGTGGCCGCTAGAGCTTATAAGTTCACTTTATAAATGGAATCTAAAAATAAGATACTTTGCCTCCCTGTGATGTCTGAATGTTTGGATGACGGGAAATGGGACTCAAGGGAACTGTGGTTGGGAATAACTGTGACCAATATGCCCAAAGTGGAACGGAGTAAGCAAAACTCCCACGGACTGTATAGAAGAATGAACAAAAGGAAGAGAAAGGAGGAGGAGGAAGAGGAGGAGGAAGAGGAGGAGCAGGAGGAGGAGATGGTTTTAACAGGCCTGGACCCACAGGCTCATATATTTGGATGCGTGGTCATTAGAGAGTAGAGATACTTGACAGGGGTTAGGGGGCGTGGCCTTGTTGGAGTGGGTGTGGCCTTGTTGGTGGGTGTGGCCTTGTTGGAGGAAGTGTGCCACTGGGAGTGGACTGTCAGAATTCAAAATGTTCAAGGGTCTCTCTCTTCCTGCTGCCTTCTGATCTGGACATGGACCTCTCAGCTACCTCTCCAGAACCATATCCTGCGTGCTACCGTGCTTCCCACCATGAGGATAATGGACTGAGCCTCCGAAATTGTAAGCCAGCCACAATTAACTGCTTTCTTTTATAAGAGTTGCCACAGTTATAATATCTCGTCACAGCAATAGAAGACTGGTCCATACGGAGCGGGGGAGGGGGAGGAGAAGGGGAGGGGGAAGGGAAGAGGAGGGGGAAGGGAGGAGGAGGAGGAGGCGCTAGGTCTGATAAGAAACCATACTGTAACCAGGTTTTAGATAAAGAAAACATGCTCTGAAGTCAAAAGGAATAGGAAAGGTTTTGTAAGCAGGCAGTATTAGTATAAGAGGGTAATCACAGTACTCTGTGGTTCTCATGAGATAAGCATTAGGGAATTTGTATAAGTAAAGGAACCCTAGCATGTGGTAGAAACATTTGTACTCTGTGTGCTTATGAAAGAGAAAATGTAAAAATGAAAAGATTTTAGATTTGGGGGGGCTGGAAAGATGGCTCCCTGTAGGATCCAGGTTTGGTTCCCAGCACCCGCATGGTAGCTCATAACCATCTGCAATCCGTTCCAGAGGATCTAATGCCTTCCTCTGGCCTCTGGGGGCACTGCACACACAGGGTGCACATGCACTCATGCAGCAAAACACTAATATACATCAAATAAAAATAAATAGTAACTTTTTAATTAAAAACGTCATGATATAGGCATAGAAGAAAACTGCAGATATTGAAGGGCTATAAACATACCGGAGAGCTATAAACATACTGGAGAGCTATAAAAACATACTGAAGAGTCTACAGAGGGGGAAGCCCACAGAAACCCAGGAAGAAACAGTAAGTAGAAAGAATGATCCCAAGAAATGCTTGTGTTTTAGGTTTGGGAGAAAGAAAAGATGCTGGAGTCCAAGCACCTGGCCTTTGAGAGCTGATTGGATCTCCAGTCCCACAGGCTAAGGAAGCAGTAGTAGCTATTGGGATGGGGGAGAAAGCATGAGGTCAGGGTATCCTCTTCATCTAGTTGGACATAAGACAAGGGATTTGTAGACAACCCCGGATCCTTAAGTGAGAAGGATACGCACAGGAGCTTCCATGGGAGTCGCTGGAACCCAAGAAGTCAAGTACAAGAATTACCACCATTCGCACAAACTTTCCTTTCTCCTTAATGTTCATTTCCTCACAGATCTTTACAGGAAACAAATGACTATTGATATCCGGTAAAGCTTACGACAACACACAACTCTCAACTCTCCTTCAGTAGACTTCTTATCTTTCTCAATTTGTGGCTCATCTATTTACAACTTAAAGAGATTAGAAGGATATTGACGGCAGGACAATGAGGGTGGTCAGTAACTTCGCACACTATAAAAATGATTTAATGATTCTGCAGGCTGTGGAAGGCTCTGATATTTATAGGAACTGGACTTTTAACCTTCCAGCTTCTGGTGCAACTGACTTGTGGTACCGAGCACTTATTTTAAGTGCATCAGTGGGGTTGACTGTGTGGTCTAGGGACAATGGAGGGACAAGAGCTGTTGTGGGAGTTTGGGAGTGTCTGGATCTGTTTCTGCCCTTTCTGGATTTGCAAGTGGATTCTTTGTAACACAGTCTCTATATCTACACCTTCCAGGTGGAGAGAAAGGGAAGGGAAGCGGGAGAACAATCTAGAAGGAAAGAGAAGGCCAGGTTAGCTAAGTTCTCTTTCCTTCATACTTTTAAGTTTATCCTTAAATAACCTTGAGCAAGACCAGCCACACTCCGTGTGTTGTGGGAGACAGATTGACAGAGCACAAGCGTGGGTGGCTTCTCATTAGTTACCGAGAACTGACACGGATCCCCAGTAGGTCACCCCACTCTAGCCTTTGCTGAGAAAGTAGGGTTGTTCATCTTTTATAATGCTAAACTCCCTCTGATACATTCAGTACCCAGGAGGTGAGGGGGTCTCATGGGAACTTACATAGCAGTTCTCTTGGCTAGTTTATTGGATAGTGGCAGACTGGGCCAACTCCAAAGGCATCCTGCAAGCTGGACTCTTTACTTGGGTCACCACTGTGACTGTCACCAGTAGATGTATGACTGGAGAATGGAGGTCCCCGAGCTAGAGAGCTGACGCGTGGCACTTCTGAAGCCTCTGGTGGTCTCCCCCACCACAGCACAGCTACCAGATGATGCGGTGGGTGCCACTGTTCTCAGAGCCCTGCGGAGACAATGATGAAAAACTCCCTGAGGTTTGTCTGACCCTTTTATTGCAGCCATGAGGTCTGGGCCAGGAGATGTCTCTGTGACAGACGCCTTACTTTGCTCAGCTGTAGCTCCCATGTACAATGAGATGAAAAAGAAGAATGCAACCTCTTAGGAGCCAGCACAGACATTTATCTTATGAAGAAATGCATCTTTTTCTCTTTTTTTTCAGGACAAGGCCTTGATATGTTTGCGAGTGTCGATTCCTTTGAAGGATGGCACTTCTGTGTTGCCAACACTTCTGAGAAAGAGCCAAGGTTATTCTGTGTAAAAGAAGAATAAACTTTATTTATTTGTGCCTTTGTTTCATCTGAGAGTATGGATGAAGGAGCTAGCAAGTGAGGGGGGTCACATGCAATATTTCTATCCCCACAGAAACCACTGAGTGCTTATTTTGATTGGATAGATTTTTAGTACCCAATCTCATCAGTCCAGGGTGGCCTTAAACTTGAAATCCTACAGCTTCAGCCTCCTGAGTACTGGAATTACAGGGCCACGACAGCACACCCAGCTTAGTTGAATTCTCATAGGAACTAATCATGGGGGGCTGACTTTGTGCTTAAGTTGACTATGGGGAAAGGTGGGTATTGCAGACACAAAAAGAAATATAAACCAGATTGACATCAGAGCAGCTGGGTCAGGGTTCTGTGAGTCAACCTTTAGGGTGTTCGTGGTCCTTGGTTCTGTGTGGAGCTCAGAACACGCTTAGACGTGTCTGTGGCCAGCTGGAGAATATGGGAATTACTCAGAAACTACTGAGAATGGGAGGGGCAATGGCTTCAGGATCTTCCTGTGTTCTCTGTGGCACTGCTACATCTTCTCTTCAACAAGGACTCTCTCTGGGGGTGGTAGAATTTTTAGTGAAGCCACTCCAACTATTTCTTAAAGTCCCCAAGCAAGTTTCCACTTGGGTGAGCCTCACATCCGTTGGCTATGGTCATTTTCCTATTCATTTCTGGGGGTGGGGGAATGTCAGTTCTGAGGGCTGGCATGGTGGCTCAGCTGGCAAAGGGACTTGTCACCAAGCTCAATGACCTGAGTTTGATCAATCCCTGGTGGAAAGAGGGAACCAACTCCCACAAGTTGTTCTTTGAGCTTCACACGTGTTCCGCCGTAGCAGCCGTGGAATGGCAGTGGGGTTCTGAAAGTCTGGATGCTCAGTTCCTTGTAATTGCCCAGCAGGCTTTGCTCCTAGAGACTCTCAGCCCTCAGCCCGCTCACAGGCTACTTCCACCACCACTGAGTAGGAAATCCTTCCTTGGATCCCATGAATTTGTGGACTTCTTTAAGGAGGACCCTCCAGTCAAGGTATCATAAACTAGTAGAGGCTGGCCAGAAGAGGAGGCAGAAAGAATGCCAACTGGTAGATAGGAAATCACCCCTGCGATCAGTCACAGGCAGGTTTATGGGTCATTAACTAGTGGAGCTGAAGACTCCTGATGCAGAAATGCTGGCCCACTGCTGTTGTGACAGAGGTTGGGGGTAGACAAGGAGGTGCCCCATGCTTTCTGCTACTGGTGAATCTTGAAGGTCATTTTCAGCAGCTCTCTCGAGTCTGTTTTTATGACTACGCCCACTCACCCACACATAATCTCATTTTAATGAAATCAGGGGGACCTCTAAGCCTCCACACTGTATCGATGTCTCATTAAGATGGACATCTGTTGCTAAAGCAGGACAGAGGATCATGTGCTCTTAATTGCTCAGAGCACAATTTCCATAGTGTCGTGGTGGCTGGTGAACAGAAGTCAAAGTTCCCAGCTTCCGAAATGAGCCACTAAGGTAGAGAAGGCTGCGAGTTTTCACTGTAACCCCGGGTTCCTGGTAAAAATTAGATCTGTTTCTCAAAATACGTTGCTGGTATTCGGAATGCATTTATAAATATTTATGGGAGTAATGGATGGGAGTGCTGCCCCAAGGGAACAGGGGGGGACATGAAAGCCAGCTAGTTAGCTGGAGGTGAGAACCATTTGTGGAGTGCTGCAGAAATGCCAGACTAGTGAATTTCACTGAGACTAAAAGCAAGGACGGGAATCCAAGTGGCACAGAAGTTTTGCATGCGTACTCGAGGAGAGGTAGGGTAGGGAGGTCCAGGGAAAACTGCTGCCCAGAGTGTGGCAGCTCCAGAGACTGAGCTTGTACATCAATCGAGGGCTGAGGAAGAAGACTCAGGCAGGGGCTACAGAATGAACAAACGGATGCAGAGCGGTGCATGAAGGAAGGACTTACTTGCCTCCTTCGAAGGTGCAGAGATGGCCAAGTGAGACTCCTGTCCTTTATTAGGGACAACTCCGGAGGGGAATGTTGGGGTGGGTGGAGAGGGATTGTTTATGGGGCTTCTTAGCCAGAGAACTAGGAACGTGACATTTCAGAGACTCAGAGAGATTGACACCGATGAGCACTTGAGGTTTTCTTCCTGGAATTCCTGGTGACCAGGTCCTCCCAGCGTATTGCGGATTCTGCTGATGCTTCCTCTAGAGCTACAGAGCTTTGTCTGGTAGAAGACAGGTGCCACTCAAATTGAGTAAGCGAGGAGAGTATAAAGAAGGAGACGATACTGAGGAACGCCCCTGCTCAAATATGCGACCCTCAAGGTCCTACTGCTGAGTATGGTGAGGATACAGATGGGGTCTGGGTTAGTAAAGGACCATTCTGGTGATAGACCACAGGAACCCATCATCTGTTGCCTGTTGGTTCTCACCGGCCAGCTCTAACGTGCAGCCAGGCACTTCAGGGTCTAGCAAGCCTGGAGGATTCAGGAAGCCGACTTTTCTGTCTTGAGCACAAAGGCCAGGAATAAGGGTAGGATTTGTAATTCATCGGCACTTGGGCTTGAACCCAGGACTCTGTGTGTTCTGGGCAAGGACTCCACCACTGGGCTACATCCAGCAGCTCTCCTTTTACACTTCATTTTCAGGTGAGTTTTCACTAAGTTGTCTAGGCTAGCCCATCGCTGTGTTCACAGCCCAGCATGGCTTTGGCCTTGGGGAGCTTCTGCCTCAGTCTCCCAAGTTCTGGGATTACAGGCTCACACGGTCGGGCCTGTGTTTCAGAAGACAGAGCCTCTTTTTCCTTCTTTGGGAATCTGTTTTTCCCCCTGAAGATTTTCAACTGTGTGGATCAGCCTCACCCAGCTGGTAGCGAGAATCTGTTTTTTCTTAGAGTCAACTGCTGGTAATTGTGAACGACACCTAAAATATACCTTTGTGCCAGCATCTGAGCTGGCATTTGGCTACAATGGTCACCACAATCTAGCAACTTGCTCCAACGGTGAATCACTGCAGCCCTCCCTTTGGAGGTTAGGCAGGACAGACGCAGGACTCTACTGAGGTTCCATGTCACCCTTGCAGGTGTTGACCGAGTTTGTCCTTAATTATCACTGCTATCCATAATTTATGTGTGTCGCAGCTGAGGCACAGGGCTGGAAAACTGTAGACGCAAGATCCAAATTCAAACCTTCCGATTTCAACCCTAGAGAGTTTCTAGGTGGGTAATACAATGTTTTAAAATCCCATGATATCAGGAGTTTACTTAAAAAGAATAAAGCAGTGGGATGGGTAAGAAGATGGTGAAAATGACCAGCCATGACCGCGTGGCTGTTGGGGAAGGTTCCTATTTTCTCCGTGTGTGTGAATATGGGAGTATATGAGATGGATTGTCCCCACCCCTGCACCCGGTCTCATGGCCTGGGTAGGTTATCTTCTAAAGACGTTTTCTTCATCTGTACCTTCAGCAACCCAAGCCCTTTGGCATTCAGTTGGCCCCACTTTGAAGCACACTCCTTGCAGAGGAGCGATAGGGTTCCAAGCAGAGGGCTTTGTGTGGGGCTACCTTCAGCATCTTTGGGTGACACCAACCTCTCAGTCACAGGAGGGGAGACTGGCATTCAAGATCACTTCTGTGAAATGGTGGGGCACAGACTTTAGGGACAAACCGTCTGGCTTTGACTTCGGCTCTGTCATTTTCTGGCCACATGACCTTACCAAGCCCCTCAGCCGTGTCTCAGCTTTACCATCAGAAAACTGCAATGGCGCCCTTCTCCCCAGTCTCTGGAGGGCTCAATGGCCAATGTGGGCACACAAGAACTTTGTAAACATTAGTGGCGTGATGCCTGCATGTGATGAGTCCACTTCTAGCTGTTCTTTTCCTTGTCATCCTCCTTCTTAAAGTGCTTGCAGGGAGGACAACAGGCAAGCCCTTGTTCACTCAACCAATCACTCATCCTTAAGTCCCAGTTTCATGACTTTTATGCTGATGATTAAAACTGGGAGTCCTGTGGGGCTGAAGAGGTGTCTTGACAGATAAGTGAACTTGCTGTTCCTGTGGAGGACCAGAGTGACTCCCATCACCCCCATCTGGCAGCTTGCAGTGGAGCTCTGTAACTCCAGCTTTAGAGGATGCAACACCCTTCTTCTAGCCTTTGAGAGCACTCAGATACATGCACACACACACACACACACACACACACACACACACTCACAAATAAATAAATGAATGAAGTAAATATATTTCCAAAAGCTAAATATCTTTGATAATAAGTAGTTCAGTTTGGGAAAGCTGGGTTTAAGAAAATCAGTCGTTCTCAATATTCTCTAAAACACCGAGTTTTAGAGACTCGAGGAAGGTTATAAACCAACTTCACAAATACTGACACATTCTCTTTCTCTCTCCCTCCCCTCTCAAACGAAACAGTTACACAGAGGAGGTTAACTTCTGCAGTAGACAATATTATAGCAGCTATTATTCCCCTAGGATCTACCATGAGCCTTGCAGGATACACCATGGAGGCCACTGAGGTTAGCCTGTGTTTGTGTGAGCTGAGGTTAGCCTGTGCTGCATGTGGACTACGTTCTAAGCACTTCCCTCTCCTGATCCCCAGTTCTCTCCATTTCTTTCAGTTCTTTAGCATTGTTATAGTCTTGGCCACACATTTCAGTGAGAAAACAAAAAGAATAGACAAAAAATGTAGGCTTCTAAGTATATATGCCTCCCTACATGTGCTAAGTCTGCATATTTATCTATATGTATTATCACCATTGATCATCATGCTGGGATGAGAGGAGTTGTAGACAGGGCAAGCTCAACGTAGTAACAGGTCAACATTTCAAAAAGACTGGGCGATATGTTTGCATTGTTTGGGATAAAGTCTTGAAAGGTCTGATTAAAACCTTGCTCTTCTGTCACAACATGGTTGATGAGGAGCAGGTTTGAAGCAGCACCAGTGTCACCACTGAAAACATAGGTGTCACCTGTACCTATGACAGGAGTGTGACCTTCAGGTGTCACTGGCATTCACATCATGCAATCTATGGCTTCTTCACTGGACTCCCTGTAAGCCATGTCCCATTGTGAGAGAGTCAGTTTCTACTGAAGAATGTAACCCATAAGTTCCCATGAAAGAAACATGAGCTGGGCACAAGGACATAGCTACTCTTCCTTAGCATCCCCCATGTGGTTTTCAAAGCTCCTGACCCTCTACTTACACAGAAGAAGCCCCTGTCCTTAGCCTGATGATGAGATGACAGTCTGAATTGATTTCTCTTATTCAGTCTAAACCCTCAGCATATTTTTCTTCCCCCACTTCCTGTCTCCTCCTCTCCCTCCTCTCCTCTGCCCTTATTATCTTCCCCTTCCCCTCCCTTCCCTTCCTCCTCAATCTTCCTCTTTCTCCTCTACCTTCTTTTCTACTTCCCTCCTCCCCTTCTGTCTCCTCATCTTCCTCATTTTGAGACAGACCTGGAGCTGGTGACCCTTCTTCCTCAGCTTCCTAACTGCTAGGATTACATCCGTTTGCCACTATGTGTGCCTGGCTTGGAATAACTGTTTTTTCTCCCCTCCCACTGTGTCATTGCCTATCTCCCCATGAGGCATGTGTATCCTGTTCTGGAGACAGCTGGACAGCACCTGTCTTCCTACCACAGAACTGGAAGAGTTCCAGATAAAGAGTTCAAAGGAGGCAGTAGCACATGCAAAGGTCCTGTGGCAGAAGAATGGGAGAGTTACTTGACCAATGAAGTATCAGACTAGGTCAATAGCTCATTCACAAGCATCCATAAAGACCCACATTCACTCTCCTGAAATCACACTGGGAAAAAAGAATGCCACCATAGTAGCACCCTTGTAATCCCAATGCTTAAAGGGCAGAGATATGAAGATCCCTGGAGTCTACCACAAGTGTAATGAGGACCAGGAGCACTGGGGAGGAGAATGGAGCACAGCTGAGGAGGCAAGGGATGAGCTGACTGGTTTCATGACTGTGTGAAGCAAGTGATGGGGAGACAGTGGGGAGCACTGCCGGGTGAATACAGTGATCTCACTCACCAAGAAGGGACTTAGAAGTTATGTGTAGTAGATGGGGGAGAGAGCAGTTTCAGAGATCCCAATAGAGATCACTTAAGGGAAGAAAAAATTATGTTGGCTCACAGTTATGGAAAGTCCCATTCCATCATGGTGGGTGGGCATAGCAAAGTTCGTAGGTGTGAGCGTGTGATACAGGCTTCTTATGTCATGGTGAACCAGGAAGCAGACAAAGTCGAGCTGGGTTATTGGCTTCAAAGATCCATTTGAACTGGCCCACTTCCACCAACTAGGCTCTGCCTGCTAAAGGTTTCACAGCCAAAACAGCAGCAGCATCATGTGGAATAAACACTCAAAATGTGAGCTGATGGGGCACAGATCAGAATCAAACCATCTCGGGCCATAATGAATTCAGTGGTTAGTGTCGTGGAGTCTGAACACTGGCATCATCTAAGCTAGGGTTAGGGAATCCCAGATAGTAGTATAGGGCAGAACAAGAATGGCTAAGACGTTGATCTGCCCTGAGGTAGGTTTCACTCTACTCAGGGGATCCAACACACATCCTTATTGTATACTTCAGGTTGTGAGCAAGGGCTCACCTCTAAGGGGAGCGGGGAGGTGCATCTCCTTAGAAACTGCCCTGCAGGGGTAGGTCATTCATAGCACGCAGCTCAGGCAGCCAGAAAATGTGAGCATCTCTACCGCTCAACCTCAGAAAGTTGGTTCTTTAAATTCCAAATTCCACAGTGACTTCTAGAAACAGAAATGACACTCATTGGTCTCCCTCGTCTGCACATTAATCAGCCTCTCTCTCTCTCTCTCTCTCTCTCTCTCTCTCTCTCTCTCTCTCTCTCTCTCTCTCTCTCTCTCTTAGGTAGCCTCTTCTTTGGTAAGCAAGGCAAGCCTGATACATCCCTCTAATTCCATATGCCTGTCCTGTTCCCACCAGCATGGGGAAGTTCATGCTTCTCCCTCTTTCAGAGCTTCTTCTATAGTGAAGAGACCCCTAAACATTGTTTTTAGCTCTCTAAAAATTTGACATGTTGACTGGAAATTGCATGGTTTCCCTCTCCCCTCTCCAAGCCCCTGCAAAAGTCTTGCATGAGCCCCATTCTTAACCTGAAACTCATTCAGATTTAGCATAATAACCAAGTTGAGAACAGGGTACATTGATGGTATTTGATTAGCCAGCTTCAAACTAGCTGCTTGGACAATATTCTAGAAGTGGTTCAGCTAGGGTGCCTGACTTTTTCTTCTCTCTTCTTCCTAGTGATGCTGTCACGAGTATTTGCCAGTGTGCCTTGAACTCAAAGGTATTTTAGGACAAGGAACATCTTCTCAGTGTCTCCCCAAAAGGCACCTTTCTAATTGTTCTTAGTCTGGCTGACTTCGGTTTTCTCTGAGTCCTTCACACTTCCTGAGAGCCCTGTTGGATGGACCGTATCCCATCTTACCAAGAGACATAAGTCCCCATCTTTCCTTCTTCTCCAGGGATTTGGGTACCAGGTTGCAAATGTCTCTGCCTTAGACTAGTTTCTGTTGCTATAGCATACTATGGACTATACACATTTTAATAGGAGAAATGTGTTAGTCTGGAAAGACTACAAAGTTCAAGGCCAGAGAGAGCCATGTATTCTGGCCTCCTGTTATAACATAACAGGCCAGAGGTTATCATACAGATTAGAGTGGCAATGTGGGCCAAATATCCTATGTCTAGGATATGCAACAATCAACCTGTTTCTTTATTAACAGCCCCAAAACAGGACCCCTGGAACCCTATCTCCACCTAAAGTCCCCATCTCTTAAGACTGTCATGATAGTCACTAAGTTTCAGCATGGGTTTTGCAGGGGACATCATATCAGAGCAGCATCCTCAGAATTTGCTGGCTTGTAAGGTTTAATTTCAGGAAAATTGGAGCAGACCTGACCTAAAATCTTCTGGGCAGACTATGTCTTGTCAGAGGAGGAGCATGCTGGGTGAGTGGTGGTTCTGTGAAGGAATTGCTGGACTTAGTGGTGGTTGTGGGGGGCTCTGCTCTCAGGATTTTCCACAGTCCCTGACTAAGCACAAACCTAGAGAGGGTGCATTTAATTGGTCACCTAAATCAGCTCAGATTAAAGCCCTGTGATATCTCAGGATCAAGAAAAGCCTGAAACCTAGCAGTTATTCCTCTTCACCTCGCCAAGGAGTTATCTGCATATTAGAGAGAGATGTGCACTGATAGGGAAGAATTGGGAGGCTGCTGGGGTACCCTGACCAGTCTTAAGAAAACTGGCCATGGCAGTGGAAATCAAGAACACAGCAGTGTCCCCTCCTCGTGCTCTGTCCCTTCTTTGCTGAATGACAGTGGTGGAAAAGCTTCTATCACACTGCTATTAAAACACTCTGGAAAATAGACCTGTAAGGCACCCTTGGCCTTTAGCTTCAGGGAAAGAGTCTTTGAAATATTCAACTTTGGGTAGTTCAACTTCCACACAAGAAGGGGAGGACTGAGTTAGGAGGAGACATAGGTGTTGCTATACTGATTCACCAATTTTGCTGTCAGACAAGGCATGTGAAGGTACAGATATACCCTCTCTAGGTAGGGGCTGTGGGAAATGTGAGAGCTGATGGCACTTGAAGTCTTTGGCTGGTGGTCTCATGGCTGACCTGGTAATTGAGAAGCATGGTTAAAAGTCAACTGCTTTGACCTGGAAACTGTTCTGGTTCCAGCAGATCTTAGAGTCAAGGGAAGTGTTGGACCAGAAAAGAAAAATAGAAAAAGGGAAGTGAAAAAAGAAAGAAAGCTTGCTATATTGGCATAGCTAGGTTTGAACTCATGGACTCAAGCAATCCTCTGACTTAGACTCCTGAGTGCTGGGCTTCAGGCATGAATATATATATGTGTATGTGTATGCGTATGCGTATGTGTATGCGTATGTGTATGTGTATGTGTATGTGTATTGTAGGGCGTCCTCCAGTGGTGAACAACGGTACTACGCATGCGCAGGTTTTGCACCTGGTGTCAGTTGGCTGTTAATATGCTAATGAGGGGTGGTACCATGCTAGTGAGGTGATTCATTCTCCGCCAATCCCTGGAGGACAAGTAGTGGGGTGATAGTGGGGTGATCCGTGCCCCACCAATCCCTGAGAGATTATTAGCATACTGTTGTGTATATAAGGCGAGCGACTTTGCCGCTCGTGGTCCCCTGTCCCTGTTCAAGAGAGCTGTACAGTAAAGGCTTGTTCGCAGAAGAATCCTGTTGCCGCGCGTCATTCTTACTGGCGAGACGTTGGGCGTGCGACAGTGTATGTGTATATGTGTGTGGGGGTATATGTGTATGTGTGTGTTTGGATATGTGGAGGTATGTGTATGTGTATGTGTGTGTATGTGTATGTATATGTATAGACTCTTAGGAAGCAGAAATCAGTGTTATGTCAAGGAGACACTAACATGACAATGTTGTGTCACCTTCTTAGACTTGTTGAACTGTGTCTTCATTAGAGTTTTGTTGCTGTGAAGAGACACTATCACCACAGCAATTCATATTTTAAAAACAAACACTTAATTGGGGCTTTCTTTCAGTTTCAGAGCATGGCCTTTCTTGCACAGAGCCCAAGAAAGAAAGAACTCATCTGGCCATATGCAAGAGAGTTGGCATACTTAAACACAAAACCCCAGGACTAAGCCATCAGCTAGATGAGAATGAAGGCCCTCTGTTCACAGGACTGTCATTCAGCAACAGAAGACATTCCCTCAGAGGAGTCTGGGCCTCTTGGTTTGCAGAATAAAGAGCTTTCAAATCATATTGCCAGAGACCGAGACATGCATCCTCAGTATGAGGAAGACAAGGTCACAAACGCTGCTAAGGCTGTTAATCCTGTCCTGGTTCCAGAGCTCTCTGCCCCACCTCAAATTTGTCAAGTACTTACTTCACTTCACCCATGGGGTGACCAGGAAATGCTGTTGATATCTAAACATCTGGCTTGGAGACACAGACCGACATGGGACCTTCCAGCTTCTAAGGACTTAGCATGTCATTGTCCCTGCAAACCAGCAACCATTTGTCATGAAATTATTTCAAGATGTCACAGGTTGGTCCCCTTAAAGATAAGCACAGATTCTAGGGATGGTTAGACAGATAATACAGGTCCAGGTAAAGGGACACAAATTGAGCAGCTATATGGCAGCATCCATTTATCCTCTAGAGAACTCTGGAGCTCCTCAGAAGCTTCCCGCCTTGAGGCCACCCTCCCTATGACTACCAGTCATAGAGATGTGAGAAGATTGGGCTTGGGATATAGTGGGCTGAGGACAATGCCCAAGCTCTACTGAGAGCATGAGTGGCTGTCACTTTTGTACCTTGGTGCAGTAGTTGATATTGATGGCCAACCTGACAGGATCTGGAATCATTTAGGAGACAAGTCTTTGGGTATGTGTATAATGGAGCTTCTAGAGTGGGTTGCTGAGATGTGGGTGGTACCGCTCACAGGCTGCGGTTTGGAGTAAGTGGGAGAAGGCAAGGCCAGCATCGGTCTATGCTTCTCGGCTACAGGTGCAGTGGGGCCTGCTGCCTCATTCCTACCACTGTACATTCATGAAGCATCGTGCTGGACTTCCGCATCATGGTAGCCTCAAACTGTCAGCCAAAATAAACCCTTCCCTTCCTAAACCATTTCTGTAAGGTATTTCTTCACAGGAACGGTAAAGTAACTACTGTTCTCAGAGAGTATGTCCGTCAGTCACAAAGAGCGAAGGCCCAGGCAGATGTGGTACATCTACTTCTGGAGATGTTGCCCATTGCCCTCACGAACAATAGTCACACTCTCCCGAAGGATGCCCTTGATGGAGGAACAGAGAATTTGGATATATGGAATGAAAGTCTTGTCGGATGCCATTATCTGTGGCCCTTATGTGAATCAGTGCCTTAGCTAGCGATGTATTCTAGGAGCCTGAAGGAGAATTCTGCCTGTCTCCAGCAGTGCTGGGGGGATGACAGATTTATTCCACACTGCTGTTTATTTGTATCCTGCCATACTCTTCTGCAGCATTTAATTGTCATGGGCATCATGTAGCAGGAGGCAGCTGAGAGATGGAAATGAGCTCCCAATTTGTCTTTGGAAAAATTTTTCTCCATTATGAGACCAGAAAGATTAAAGGGATAATAACACCTTTTACCCATATCATGCTCTCCTCCCTGCAAACCAGCTTCCGTATGCACATTATCTTATTTGAGCCCTGCAATAGTCCTGTGGGATAGTTATAATTGGAATTATTGTTCATTTTAGGGGTTTAAAAAAAAAGCTCTATAACTATGGAAACTTATGTCTTTTCCATATTCATTTTTAAAACTACTAACCTTTCCATTGTCTCAAAATCCAAGAAGGGGGCTGGAGAGGTCCAGGAGGTAGGGGTACATGCCGGTCTTGCTGAAGATCTGAGATAGGTTTCCAGCACCCACAGTCCATCCTGTGACCTAGTACCAGAGGAACCCAAACACCTCGGACCTCCATGAGCACCTTCAGTTATAACCCACATACCCACACCCATATGCATATAGCAGTTTAAAAGACAAATAACTTTTTAAAATGTTGGAGATTTGGAGGGTCTGGTGAGATGGCTCAGCAGTTAAGAGCACTGACTGCCATTACAGAGGATCAGGGGTTAGTCCCCAACACTCGGATGGGTATGGTGACTCACAACCATCTATGGCTCAAATTTCAGGGTATCTAATACCCTCCTCTGCTGGCCTACCATAGTCCCTTATAGAAATTCATACAAGCACATGTACATTAAAGGAATAAATAATTTCTTAAAATCCAAGAAGGATACAACGAAGCATAAAGTCAAGCAGAGAATGCCCACGCTCAAATCCACCTGTTTTCTAACATTTTCCCCATCTCTGAATTCACGATGCAAGAGTTAAGACGTCGATATTAAACGGCTGCCAAGCAGAAGCACGCGGGGACTGTCCACTTCCAGGCAGGTAGTTAGGGGTCAGTAACAAAAAGTAAAATAAAATCATAGATTGTGTGCGGCTAGCAACCCAATGGGTTGCTATAAACTAGGCACAGGACTGGCAAACACAAGGGAGAAATGGTCCCATTTGACGAGGGTTCAGGGGAACCCAGTTGCAGCAGGCTTTCCCAGAAGAGGCCCTGGGAGAGCCTATTCCTCAGAAGTAACACCCCCTCAAGCAGGTGGGACCCCGGGCCTAACATTAATCCTGAGCCTACTGCGTGCTATGCAAGCGAGCCAAAATGAAGGCCGGAACATTCACTAAGTGGCTGTTGCATCCAGATCAGCCTTTGGCTCCCAAGCTGCCCCTTAGATGCCAGCCGGCCAACTGAACAGCCCGTGGCAGCCTGCTCTTTCCTTGGTCCGATTTCTTTTTTTTTTTTTTTTTTTTTTTTTCTTTTTTTTTTTTTTTGGAGTTGGGGACCGCTTGGTCCGATTTCTAACCGCGTATTGCGTCCTCGATGCTTGTACTGGATTTGGTAGGACTGGGTTAGAATAATGTCTAACTTCAGTTTTCCTTGTAGGAAGAGACTCCTCCAGCTGGGCTCTCCCAGGGTCCCAGGGTCTCAGGGAGAGAGCCTCTGCTGTGTTCCGTTCTGCACCGACTCAACCATCCTGTGTGTACCCAAGAGAGGCAGCAGGCCTTTGAACGGCGTGGTTCTTTTCGTAGTTGTCTGTCTTATGTTTTTGTTCCTCTCCTGGATGGAGTATTACCAAAAGGATTTGGTTACTTCTTTTTTTTTTATTTTTTTATTTTTTTTTTATTTTTTTATTTTTTTTTTTGGAGCTGGGTACTGAACAAAGGGCCTTGCGCTTGCTAGGCAAGCGCTCTACCTCTGAGCTAAATCCCAAACCCACCAAAAGGATTAATAAACAAAAAATATCAATACCGCAAATACCGAAACATGGATTCTCCAGGAATGCGATTTATTGTCCGTTGCCTTTGGAAAGCAAAGTCAAGGGACATCACCTGTCGCATGACTGCTTTTCATGCTGCCAAGAAGAAAGCAATTCATTGCACACATCTGGGGCTCCCATCATCACTTTTAGGGGTGCAGATGAAGGAGGAGGTGCTAATCCTGGGAGCTTAAATAAACTCCACAGGGCCAGTGGCACTTAACATAGGATTTTCTGTTCAGGCCTGGACTTGGAACTTTTCTCTCTTGTGTAAAGCTGACATTTGAAGGTACACTTGCTCCACTGCTGGGAAAGTCATTAACTGAAACTTGAAAGTGAAATTTCTTCCAAAAGATAAGGATCTTTTACAGATCTTTGGATTGTCTGGAGAGCTGCCTAAACTCTGCTTGTATGAGAGTGTGGGGTTGGGGTTTGAAAAGTGTGGGGGCTGGACAGGACGAGGTGATAACTTGAGATAAATGTGGCAGGCAGGCCTTTGGGTGGACGGTATGTTTCCAGACTTGACTATTTTGAGGAATTATTTGCTAAGTGGGGTGAGTGTATGCACATTTTCTGGGGTAGGGGAGTCAGTCCTTGAAGCATCCTGAGGTCCAGCGGAGATGCCTCTGGACAGCAGTTAAGATCTCAAGTCCTAGCTTTGAAACGACCATCTCCGTGACCATGGGTATCTTAGGGTTTTATTATTGTGAAGAGACGCCATGACCAAGGCAACTCTTACAAAAGAAAAACATTTAATTTGGGATTGGCTTACAGTTCAGAGGATTAATCCATTATCATCATGGTGGAAATCATGCAGACAGATATGGTCTGGAGGAGCCAAGGGCTTTACATCTGGATCCGCAGCCATCAAAAGGGGACTGGGAGCCACACTGGTAGTAGCTTAAACATAGAAGCCCTCAAAGCCTGCCCCGACAGTGACACACTTCCTCCAACAAGGCTATACCTAATCCACCAAGGCCCTACTTCCTAATAGTCCCACTCCCTTGGGCCAAGCATTCAAACACATATGCCTATGGGGCCAAACCTATTCAACCTACCACAATGGTAACTCTTCTGTCACCTCTGGCCCTCTGTTCCCTTATCAATCAAATGAGAAGACATGAGACCTGATCGGCATTTTCGCTCCCTCTGTGATGTGGAGATAATCCAGATTAGACCAGATTAAAAGTAAATAAAGGCAGGTTTATTAGGAGGCAACTCTTTGCTGGGTTCGCCAATCTCACAGGTAAAGGTTAGTGAAGTCACAAGCCCCGGGTTCCAAAAGGGGAATTTATGGGCCTTAGACGATGAGGAATGACACGTCAGCTAGCAGCTGGGACCGTGCTCATATATGGTTAAAAACTGAATCCTTGGCTGACACTCTTAGGGGGGTTGCCAAAAACGCAAAGATGGGGCAGGGTGGTGGCGGGGATGACTTGTTAGTCTGGAGTTTTCTCTGTGCGAGTGGGATTGGGGGAAGGAGGACAGACAGGGTTTCCCAGCTTGTTCCTGGAATGAGAAAGGGTTCCAGCCTAACGCTCTGTGGTCAGAGTAGCTCAAGATTTTACAAATGAGTTTATTTAGGAATCACAACTTTATAAAGGATGTCATTGCTAATGCCTTCTGTGGCATCCCCTAAAGTGTGAGGGAAATGTGCCCTTTCTATGGACCATTCTTCATCTAAAGGGGGAACCTGGACACTTAGCCAGGAACATCATCAGGATCCCCCACATTTCCCAAGGAGGACAGTAAGAGGAGAGGTAAGATGTCCCAGGAGTCAGTTAGGCACTGCCAACCAAATGCCACTTTTTTTTTCTGATTTCTCCCATCCTCTCTCCTGCCTTTTCTTATTAAGACTCCCCTCAGCAAAAGCTTTTGTTTAAGAAAAAGCATCTCTGAGGGACAGAGGCATACTAAAAGGAACTGGTGTTGAGACCCAGCCGGGAAACGTGCACGTGTAAAGCTGTAACAGGAGAGAAAAGCCAACCCACCTCTTCACTGTAAACAGGAGAGGGAAGTCAATCAACCTCTTCAGGGTGGTGGACAGAGACGGAAACAAGGCCTAGAGTGGGATAACAGTAGAAGATTCCAGACTGACATGATATCAGTTATAGGGACCAGACTTCCCAGGTAGCCCTAAGATGTCTGCTTTTTCAGAGGATCTGAAAAAAAGAATAAGGTTATAAGCACTGACCTACCCCTGCTGCTGAAGAGGCCAAGAGTGGTTAAGATATGTTCCCCCCAAAAGGATTCAGTTCCCTCAGAACCCATTTATACCATGGAAAGAAATGAGCTCATGTCCCACATCCATCCATCCATCCATCCACACACCCATCCATCCATCCATCCATCCATCCACCCACCCATCCATCCATCCATCCACCCATCCATCCACCCATCCATCCATCCATCCATCCATCCACCCATCCATCCACCCACCCATTTATTCACCCATCCATCTACCCATCTATCCTTCCACCCATCCATCCACCCACCCATCTACCCATCCATCCATCCACCCACCCACCCATCTATCCATCCATCCATCCATCCATCCACCCACCCATCCATCCATCCACCCACCCACCCATCCACCCATCCACCCACCCATCCATCCATCCATCCATCCATACATCCACCCATCCACCCACCCACCCATCCACCCATCCACCCATTCACTCATCCACCCATCCACCCATCCACCCATTCACTCATCCACCCATTCACCCATCCATCCATCCATCCATCCATCCATCCATCCATCCATCCACCCACCCACAAAACAGCTTCCAAGAGTATGGTGTGTGGGTGAATCCTCATAGATCCAACAGAGAGCACAAGGCTTGAAGCCTCCTGGCTTCAGAAAGCCTGAGTTCTACTGAGACAGACACTCCATAGATACAAGAAAAATGCTGAGTCGGGAGCAAGTGGTGAGACCTGTTGGGAAGAGAGCAGAACCCAGTGCTGGAGCATTCGGGAAAGGCTGGTTTCATCTTGGGATGAGATGTGACATCTAAATTGACATTGATGTAAGAGTAAAGGATAAGACCTGGGCATCTCGGACGGAAAACTTATCCCAGTGCTGTGGGAACAGACCTCAGAAGGCCTGAAGCAAGAGTGTACCTTCTGGGTTCCAGGCTAGCCACCGTGTGGTTCCTCCACAGGGAGGGGGGATTGACAAGGAGGAAGAGAAGGAGAAACAGAGAGAAACAGATATTTAGAAAGCAAAGTTTTAGGGGTCACACTGAGACCTTCGTTCATTCTAGATGCTGGAGAGGGTGTGTGTTCTACACTGTCCAAGAGTCAGTCTGGCAAGTGTGTAGAAAAACCATTGGAGGGAAGGCACGGGAACTCGAGATCCTCTGGTTCTTTCAGTCCTCCGGGCCCGAGACACCAGCAGTAAGGGTCTGACTGGCAGCAGCAGAGGTGTTAAACATGTCCACTTCCTAGAAACAGTTTTGCCATAGGTGAAGCCAGCAGTCCTCATTCACCAGTGAGTTAGCTTTGGATTGTGAGAGAGGAAGTCGGCCATGGCTCCAGTGCTGGGCCAGGGCAACTGGTCAAAAGCAGGAGCCGTTCACGTGAGCCATTCTTTGAGTTAGAGGAGACTGGAGACAGCAGTTCAGAGGGAGATGGAGGGGGCGATTGGGCATGAGAGTCCTGGGGCGGCTTAAGCCTCCGAGAGGAGGCGCTGTGCAGCGGGTGAGAGTCCTGGGATTTTACAAAGAGAATCATAAGTGATATAAATGATCACCCTAGGGCATAAAGATTTTAATTTTTATGCTTTTTGGATACACTCACTTATACTGAAAGGTCAATCAATGTGGCTGTGTCTATAGGTGGCTTTGGACTGGCATACTCCACTTTGTGAATACATGCCTGCGTTTCTGCTTGAGAGGATAACCGGATCAGCTATTCTCAGCACTTTGACCAGATATGAGTCTCTGCATTAACTATCACCCTTTCCAGAAAATGAAGTGTCTCTACAGTCTCCTAAAATCACCACTCCCCAGGAGTTAAGGGTGGCCGCAAACCCTGACATGAGCACCATGAACTAGGCAGCCATGCTCCCAATAACGCTAGTACTCTCTGGGTTTTATACACATTGGCATGTGTTGTCAGTTCAGCCTCCGCCCTTTGTGGGCACGGAAGGGCTATGGTCATTGATCAGTATGTACTAGCTGATTGATTGAGTTCCTCTCAGACTGTTCCTAGCTACACCACTGATTAGCTAGTGTCCTTGCGTGAGGCTGTTAGTCGTTCTGATGCCCAGTTCCATGAAAATAGCTCATGATCTTTCTGTGCTTCATTCTCTTTCTTTCTTCCTTTCTTTCTTTCTTCTTTTCTTTCTTTCTTTCTTTCTTTCTTTCTTTCTTTCTTTCTTTCTTCTTTTCTTTTTTGCTTATTTGGGAGACCAGCTCTCTCCAGGCTGGATCTGGGTACCGAAAGCTGTGGCACAGGGTCACTTCCAGGTGCAGATGGAAACCGGAAGGGTTTTTGCTTATTTGAAACAAGGATTCATGTAGCCTAGGCTGGCCTCAAATTCACTGTATAGCTGAGGATGACCTTGAACTCTCAACCTCTTGATTTCAACTCACAAGTTCTAGGATCACAGCATCACACCTAGACATAATTAATAACAGTAATGGTCCCTTCCAGCTTTAAGTTAATATGAAGTATCTTTTCCTACCATTAGAACAGCCATAGGAGTTCTGCTGCCTTTGACTTGAAAATACCCCAGTCTTCCATGTACAGGGAGTGCAGATGAAGGCAGTATAAGAAAAGGAAATAGTAGCAGTTTTGCAGAGTCAAGGAGGAAGGCCCAGGAGATGGTGGCTCAGTTCCCCAGCAAACAACTCATATAAATGGGCTGATGATCGCTCTTGATTGCCCATGTCGAAATTAATAGACTTTAAAGAGACTTCAGAAATATGTTCTCTTGAGTTGTTCAAGAAAATCCATGCACAGGGGGAAGCAGAAATCTAGAAAGTCAATAGGCGTTATTGTCCTTGTTTCTATTTTCTTTCTCCCGCTTTTCGAAAATAAAGACCCAAGAGGGGATCGTTAAACAGGGTCTGATGGCTTCATTTATCATTAAGAAGCCATCTTGGTCCTCTCTCCTCGGCCTTCCTTCCGGTCTCTTTTCTTCCCTTGTTTATGTCCGTTGTTCTTTCATTCATTTCTGTGGGTTATGGTAGGAAAATGCAGGGCCCAGCTCAAAGGATGGCTAAGGAAGGGCTCTTGGTGGCGTAGTGAATAGGTTAACACAATTCTCACGTGACATAGGAACATAGGATGGGACCAACTGAAGAACTTCCAACAGTCTGAAGAAGCTCTCCCCAATATGTGAACATATGCATATGATCATGCTTGCACACACAGATGCACACAGACACACACACACACATTCACATGCACACACACAAACATATGCACACACATGGGCATGCACACACGCACACACAGGCATTCACACAAACACACATGAGCATATACACATGCACACACATACACACACACACACATGCATGCACACACACTTGCACACACACCTGCCTGCACACTAATAATAAACAGATTAGATTAGGTACAAGAATACCTGGCTACATAAACAGGATCAATGCTTCTTGTTCTTCACTCAGAGGTGTCAACATCTACCTATCACAGTGCCAACTCGGATGTCCTCCTTCCCTTCTTACCCTGCCCCTGTGAAGTTGAACATGTCCCTAGATGACACCGCGTGATTTCTACACTCAGCTCTCTAGTTCTAGTTGTGTATGTGTGTCTTCACCCCTCTGGGGCTCTGTTCTACCCGTGCCCTCATTGAGAGTAAGCAAGGAGAAAGAGCCAGGCCTTTTCATGTTTCTTGTATGGTGTGTGGCTTCGCTGCATGCCCCTCCTGCAGCTTTGGAGTCACAGCGGAAGTCTGCAGATGTGAGAGGGACAGTCGATGTCCTTAGGAAACTGAAGATGTGAGTTTCTAAGCCCGGGGGACCTTCGTTCTGGGTTTGCTCAAAGTCTATTTTTACTTCAATGATTATAGCTACAGCTGGGACTACGTTTACCCATTCACTTAAAAATGCTTCATTTCCCTTCCTCTCCTTTATGTCTTTCTCTGTTCTGTCCTTGGAAGTGGAAGTGAATTATGTCGTCTCTGCTGCTCAGCACGGAGGCCCCAAGCGCCTTTCTTCCTGGGTACAGACAGGTGTTGTAGAACCCACTGGCCTGCCCCGAGGGAACCACTAGGAAATTTGCTGTGAATGCTGACCAGTGAATAGCATTGTCTGCTGAAAGCATGGAAGTTTTTTGTCTTGAATAAACGATTGTGGTAAGAGTTAAATGAGAGGTCTGGGGAGTTGGATCAACGCTTAAGAGCCCTTACTGCTCTTGTAGCCAACTCAGGTTCCCAGGATCGGTTCCCAGCTCACAGCTGATTGTTACTCCAGCCCCACGGGATCCTGCCACCTCTTTGGGCCTCCACGGACACCAGGGATGCATATGGTGTGCATATAGACACATAGGCGAAATACTCATACATATAAAATAAAACAAATAAATAAAAGCCTTTTACAAAGATTTTTTAAAATAATCAAATGAAAAGGTTTGGCACCGAGGAGGTAATCAGTAAATTATAGATCTCTCTCTTCCATTGTCTGTAAAATCTGTTTTAAGTCCTGGCCAGAAAGCAGGCAAATGACTTCTTGTAACCTAGACATTTCCAGGCTCTCCTAACTTGCCTTTCATCCTCCTCCTTGTCCGTGCCTGGAAGCCAGTACAAAAACTATCCCCAAAACCCGCGGTGATAGTGAGAACACGCCCAGCCCCTATCGCAGGCAACCTAATCCTCACGGTGTCACCGTCTGTCTAAATTACACAAAGTTACAGAGGATGAAAAGCAGATCAAAATGAAATTCACACCGAACCGGTAGCGCAAGTTGAAACTCCCAGCCTCCCCTGGACACAAATGAAAGCAGAGCAATGCTGCCCCCAAGTGTTCATACTCTGAATGACAGTTTTTAACTGCTGGGTTTTTCTTTAACTCCCTAAATCTGATGTGTAGCTTCAAACTGATCCAAGCCCGCCACCGCCCCCCTCCCCCGAGTTATGAAAGTACATGGTTGACAGAAACAGGTAGCAGCAGCCTACTCTCATATATTTGATGCATGCACTGAAGTGAAGGAGATGCTCAGATGCAAGTGGGCCTTCCTTTGAATGGGCTCCCTTCGGCCCCTTCCTGGGAGGAGGTCACAGCACCATGGGATCTTAGCTTACTCCCTGTGAAGTGTGGCTGGTGAACAGCCACCGTGGAATGGGAACCTCAAGGCACCCTGAAGGCTGCTCAGGTGGGGTCCTGGCATCCATTGTGGACCTGTTGGTGGATGGGAAATAAAAAGAAAATAGATAAAGATGTCCATTGGTGACATTGTCCTATTCCTGTGGTTATATATCCCCCGAGTGGCCCATTTTAAGATACAATGTAGCATCCCTGAACATTCACAACCAGTTTCAACCTCAAACAATGCCCTAAGCTTAGACAATGGGAGCCTATAATAAAACCATTAAAAATGGATCGTCTGTTTCTAATATAATATATTGAATTATAAAAATATATGAACTTCATTTTTAAACCCAATCATGCCCTTTGCAACTATGAAAATCAGCTCTTGTGAGCTGGTAGGAGCTGGTTTTGGTATTCCATCAACCTGAGCTAATAATCATTCTGTCATTAACCTGAGGCCAACGGGAGAAGCCATGGGCGATCTTGGGGAAGAGGCCATTGATGGAGCTGCTGAGAACAGCACTCCTCTCGTCTGGCTCTGAGGCCACCACTGGGTGACAACAGAGTTCCACCTTACTGAGCCCCAACTTTTGCCCTGGTTTTGCCTTTTTCATTTTTGGGTTAGGTCTACTCTGGCCTCTCTGAGGGGACTCAGAGATACAGAACAGCCTGCCCAGTGTAGTCCTGGGCCCTGGGGAGTATATCCATTTAATGTTGATTGTTGAAAGAATCAGATAGTAGAGAAGGCTGTAGCCAAAGCATGGAAAGACCTGGCTTCTGGTCTTCATGACGCCATTACTAAGTTATTCAACTTTGAAGTCTCTGGGCCTCTGTGTCCTCATCTGGGAGACAGAGTAGTGGAGACATTTGAATCTGAAGTCTCCATCTTTGAGATCTGACTTCCCTGTTGGGTCACAGGGTAAAGGAATGTTCTAACCCACATGAAGAGGCTCTAATCCATGGAAAACTCTACTGGGAGCCCAACTTGTCTATTCATGGCAGGAGTCCAGGGGCATGCATAGGACACCCTGGAAATTCCAGAGAGGGGCACGTCTATGCCAGGTGGCTGGAGCAGGCTTTAGGACCACAGCCTTGGATTGCTTAGGAAACATGTCAGGGAAAGTTCCAGCCAAGTCCCTTCTCATCTCTCCTGGGAGATGACCTTGGGATAGGAAGTCACGGGGAAGAGACGATGGCGTAAATACCACAGAATGTTACTTTTAAATGGCAAGCATTATCAGGGGTGAATTACATTTCATCCTTTAAAAGCAAGGGGATATTTAACAAGTCAAGAATAAAGAGAAGGCTCTTAGGGACAAAGAGGGGATGAAAGAATGTTCTAGAAGTATCTATACTTAGTCCTAATAGAAAGTCTCCTCTTTGGAATAGGAATTGTAACAGAATGCATTTCTTTATTTCTTGATCAGCGCTCCAGTGAAACTTGGCTATCCCATGATAGAAGAGCAAGAGGAGGAACGTGGAACTCCATCCTTGTCCTAAGGGAAGGGGAATGGGAAGGGAGGGGTGCATCCTGATGGCTCTTGCTCTAGACCTGACTTCCTTTCCATAGCACCCAGCTCCTAGTTCTTTAGGCAGTGCCTGGCAGGGTTCTGGGCCTCTTCCCCCAGCAACCTGTGGCCCCTGTAGGAAAATTCCCTTTCCCTTTTGTTGAGCTGGTGCTGAGATGGAAGTTTCCAGAGGAATTTTTTTCCCTCAGAACCCAAGGGGTGGAAAATAAGCACAAAGTTCTTAGAGAAATCCCTATTCTGGTGGAGTGTAGATTTCCACAGTAATGGAAGCACAGACCCAGGGTAAAGGGAAGGGCTAGTGGGCTCTTTCTCTGGTCTCAAACCTAAGCAGTGTCCCAGTTGGTGCCAACCCCTCGCTGCATTCCCCATACCACTTTTGGGCTGGGGCTACAGGGCATGAGTCTGAAGGGCCCTGTTCCTGAGGTACAGGCAGAGCCTTTGCTCCTAACACCATTCAAGTGGGTTTCAGAATCTCGGGTGTGGGGAACAGATCTAGCCAACACCATGTCTACCCTCTGCTCCAACTCATCCACCCTGTGTGTTCTTCTTCCAATGAAGACCTTTGCTGGTAGGCTTTTGTATGTGGCCTGTAGGCTAGTCCAAGGCATAAGGCGTCTTGGAAACTTGACAAGTGTTCCCATGGCTTCTCAGGACTGGGGACTCAGAATGGACTCTTTTGGGTCAGAGGGTCAGGCTTGTTCATCTCTTGGCCAACTGAGTAGAACCCAGGCTTCAGAAGGCAAGGAGAGGCAGCCCACAGCCCCTTGTCTTTGCAAGCTCACTGGCGTCTCCTTGAAGAAGTGGTAGGGGTGGTGTGGTTCAGGTGGGGCTGGTCCAGAAGAGAGAGGACCTAGGCGTCTAAGCACTGGTTGGCTCTCACAAGCAGAAATCCATAGGGTCACCCCTGGGCCCGAGCTTTCGTTGGGCAGAAATTATAGAGCAGCTAAGCCATTGTGGACACTGCAGGAGGGGAATCTAGATTTTCATGGAGTTTCCCAGTTCCACATACATCTCAGCCCCCAGGATCTCTGATATTCCTGACTCAGTCCTGGAAGTCACTCTCTAACTGCACTACTCAAGCATCAGCAGATCTAGGCCCAGCAAGGCACTGCCTACCAAGGCCTCTACCCAGTGGCCTCAGGGCAAACCTCTTAGGTCTTCTTGGCAGCACCAGTCCTGTGGCGGGGTAACAGGAGACAGGATGACACGTTCACTTCCTCTGTGAAACCTCCCCTCAGGGGCTTCCTTCTGCCAGGTTCAAAAAGCACCGTTGTGCTCAGTGACTAGATTTTTCAGGGTCCTCCCCACCCCTCTCTCTCCCGTCATTTTTTCCAAAGGATGTTCCAGAGAACTGGAATCAAGATACTGAACAGTCCACTGTACCCTGAGTTCTGACTGGGTTGATCCCAGTAGGCCAAACGCCAACCTTCCTTCCCTCAGAAAAAGCCCTATGGTTTTCCCCCCTTTCTTAACTCAACTCGGTCTAAGAACACCTTTAAAAGGCCCCCCTGCCCCGTTCATCGTTCATTCTTTAAATGCAGTGGAGGTTAGAATTTGGATCCCCATTCCCCTCAGTTTTGTTTGGGTTTTGTGAGGTTTCCTTTTATTCTGCATCCAATGGGTGGATCCGAGTAGATCTGTCTGGCAGGAACAGGCTCAGCTCACTTGGAGGCAGGTTAGAGTGAGGCCCAGCAGAGGCTGCTCCTTGCTCTGATGCCTCCAGAGCAGGGGTAGGACAGAGGATGGGGAAGAGGAGGGGAGGTTTGCCTTCCCCCAGTGGTGTCTGGCCCTACTCAGATGTCCCAGTTCTTCGATGAGATAGCCCAGTGCCTTCTTTTCTCTCGTTTCTTTGATTATTAAAATTTCTTGAGACTGGCTCATTTACCATGGGAATGCTCATGGTAAAAGTGGGGACGGGGGTTCTCACCCTTATAGAAACATTCTAAAGTCTTTCAAATTGCAAGCCTGGGCAGGCTTGGTAGAGCCAAGGCATCAGAGGGAAAGATGGAAAGACAAGTGAGACTGGCCTCTGACAAGCCACTGTAGAAATTTAGACCTATACCCCTCCATGGTGCCCCATGGCTATGGAGAGCTGACATCATAGACTTCTTTGTTTCAAGAGATTTGGCCTAGTGAAACTGAATAAGACCCTGTCTCTGGGATAGACCATGACAGCCTTACAGAAATGTGATTCTCCTGGGTCAAAGGTCCTTTTCAGGACAACGCTGGCTCACAACTGGAACACCTCAGCTCACTCCACCCCACCCACTTCCCATAGCACTGCCCTGGAGCTTACCTCAGATCCTCGATTTGTAGGACAGTAGGGTGCTAGCCTCCAGTCAGTTCCCACCTTCCTCTATCTTACTATACCATCCTCTGGGCTTCTTTCTTAGCTCTAGCCAGTGCCCAGGACCTTGGTGACATTCTTTACACTTTCAAAATTATCACACGAGCACTGCAGGTCTAGAGAATGGTGCTTCTGCAGTCTGAACTCTGAGGAGGCAACAGTATGGTAGTCAGACACTGTGTTGCTAAGACAAAATCCTGCAGGCAAAGAACATAAAAGGAGGATTTGCTTTGGTGTATGGTTTTAGAGGTCTCACTGTGGACGGCTGACTTCATGGCTATGGCCTTAAAATGAGGCTAAAAGTCACATGGAAGGCACGTGCTGGAGCGTAGCGGCTTACGGAGGACAAAGACGGGGTACAAATAGGGCATGCACCTGCCCAGTGAGCACTTCCTTTAGAGAGGTCCCACCTCCTAACTTTCCATACTTCCAAACAACACTGTCATGTTAAGAAGCCATCAAAGGATTTATCCAATGACTAGACAAGAGGCCCCAAGAACACAGTCACTTTCCTACACCCCATGAGTTGTCAACCAAGCTCTAGGGGGTGGGGCTGTTGCCTGTTAAAGTCACAGCAGGCAGAAAGAAGGGACATTCTTGAACGGTGTCTTAGTTAGGGTTTTACTGCTGTGAACAGACAGCATGATCAGTGCAAGTTTTATAAAGGACAACATTTAATTGGGGCTGGTTTACAGGTTCAGAGGTTCAGTCCATTATCATCAAGGCAGGAGCATGGCAGCATCCAGGCAGGCATGGTGCAGGAGGAGCTGAGTTCTACATCTTCATCAAAAGGAAGCCAGGATCAGACTGCCCATCCTCAGGCAGCTAGGAGGAGGGTCTCCACAGTGTCACGCTTCCTCCAAGGCCACAACTTCTAATAATGCCACTCCCTGGGCCAAGCATATGCAGACCATCACAGATGGGATACAAGCGGAGGAGAGGGCACTGTCTCAGGATAACCTGGAGGATACCCCTATAATCCCATAATTGCTAGTCCACGGCCTCCGCCATGGCCATCTGCAGAAAATTTTGGTCCTAGACTGACCACCTGGATGATGTATTCCTCTAGCTTTACTGTGGAGGAGCAGGAAAGGGGCAGAGAAAACCTGTAGTGCTGTGGACCCTCTGTGAAGATGCCAAGCAGAAGCTTGGAGGAGAATCTATCATCCTAATGCATGGCCTCAAAGTGGAGACGTCCCTGTACGGTCGTGTGGCATTTGCTTCGTGTTGGGTACATTGTTGGCACAGTGTGGTGGGTAGTTCACAGGTTGGTCAATCCTTGTAATAACTCTCTCTTGCACAAACGATTTTGCTGCCTTCTTTGGTAGATGTTGATACTAGAGTTCAGAGAGGTTAAGTCACTTCCCCAAGGATCTAACCAGCAAATGACAGTGCAAGACTCCACCAGGTCCGTCCTGCACCTCACCAGTATTGCTCTAAAAAAACTATGTCTCAAAGCGAAGGTCCCAGAATCAGGCTAGGAAAGAATGCTTCTCTCTGGTGGGCGTCTCCTGCCCTCCTATCTCCAACCTCTCGTTCCCGCAAGGTGGATCACAGAAACCAGAATTATTCTTGTAAGCCCCTCAAAGAGCACTTGCGTGGCCAGACCCCACCCCTGAGAATCTCCAACTTCCAGGTTCTGCCCAAAGAACACTCACAATCATCTGGATCCAGCCGATTGACGTGCAAGTGGCAAAACTTTGTCCTACAGAGTAAAAAGCCCAAGATTAGGCTACATAGTCCCGCCAATCCCAGGCCATCCTGGAAGGCTCCGCCCCCAAGAAACCCTATATAAACCCCGCCCCCACTCAGTTCCTTGCTGCTTCTCTCCCAAGCAGAGGCAGCCACACTCCTGTATTTTTCCCAGTAAATGCCTTGTGTGAGGTTATTGTGCCGTGTGACTTTATGGTCAGATTTCCTCCACATCTGTTATCTGTGGCCCTGGTTGGGGCGCAGGAAGGTTTTCTCTCAGTTGATTGGTTTCTCTCATATGCTGATCTCTCAGCCTGACTCACTCTCCACCTCCTTCTCTCTTAATTCTTTACTAGACGTTTGGTTTTAGCCTTGATGGATTTGAGGTTTAAAAAAACAAAAATACGGCTCAGTGGTTAAGAGTACACCCTTCTTTTGTAGAGCACCCAAAGTTCCCAGCACCTGCATCCAGAGGCTCACACCTGCCCGTACCTTCGGGAACTCAATGTCCTCTTCTAGATTCTGTGGGTACCTGCACTCACAAATGGGCGCGCACGCACACACACACACACACACACACACACACACACACACATTTAAAAATAAAATTAATATTTTTAATGGTGCTTCGAGATGTTAAGTAGAAAAGATGTGATTAAATGAGCCATTACCACAGAGAAGGATCCTTCCAAGCAGGACAATGTAGCCAGCCAAACTGTTCCACAAAGATGCCATCCATCAGTGGGAGAGGGAATCCAGGGGAGGATGCAGGTGAAAGCTGAGTGGAGAGAAGTTATGCAGCTGATAAAGAAGAGACGGCAAGAGAGACAAGGAGGCCAGCAGGAATTGCCAGCTTCTCAGCTGGGCAAAGGGCGGTATCCGGAGTCAGCGGTGGGAGGGGAGGGGAAATCCACCAATGAGATTTGCGCTTGACCCCAGCTCCAATTTCTGCCCGGCAGGACATGTACCACCCTTTCCAAATGTGCCCCCTCCTCTGTGCCACTTCAGTCAGAATCAGAGGCATCAGGTGTGTTCCTTAAAGGGGTCGATTCCTCTCGGCCCACTCGGGATCTCAGTGAATAAAAAGAGCAAGAATTAGGAAAATCTTTGATATCCAAGATTCACGAATCTTCTTTCCTGCTATTTACCGCAATTAATTTTGATGTCGGGAACATAGGAAAAAGAACAGAGTTGGAGAGATGATGTCTTAGAGATGTTTGCGGATGTGTAATAGTTTTATGTGAGGCAATAAACCTTGAAAAGCTATTGTGGCTGGGGCAGGCGGAGCTGAGAGGGGAATGTATGTCCAGGGATCATTTGAAACCAGATGCAATTTTTCTCTTTTGTCTTCTTTGGTATATGACCTTTACACATAAGCAGCCCTAGGAGCCCAGCGTCTAGGAAGAGATCAGAACTTGTTACAGAAGAATTGCTTAGAGAAAAAGCCAAGCTCCTATTCACTTTTGACATTTAAAGATGAGCGGGGCATTTAAAGATGATCTCTTGAGTCTGAGATATCCAGAGAGATGATTCGCTAAAGGCCTTTGCCTTCTGTTCCTTTACCGCCCGGGATAAACAAAGCCCTCTTCTGTCATTAAGGCTGAAGCAGAAACTGGAAGAGGGTAATTGTGGCACAAGGGAAGTCAGGGGAAAAACACAATTCAAAGGGAATGGGAGATAGTTTATTCTGGAGTCGGGTGTGAGTCACCACAATTGGGAACACAGATGTAGGTTACTCCAGATCTCAATGTTCCAAAGTGGTAGCATTTCGATGGAGTCTTTATGGTAACAGAACAAAGAAAGCCATAACTTAAGGTACTGTTCAAATACACTGGTGGAAACATTGAGAAGGTTAAAGAAAGGGAGAAAATCTCTGCTACAGGCCTCAGATGCTGCCTGATTACACACTTCCGTTTGACTGGTGGAAGCATTCCAAAGGTTGTATCTGTTGGCTGTTAGTCACAAGGATGTTAGGGTTGGCACAAAGGGGACAAGAAGTGGTTATTAAAGCAGCTAAAGGCGATGTCTTAGTTAGGGTTTCATTGCTGTGAAGAGACACCATGACCAAGGCAACTATTACAAGGGAAACATTTCATTGAGGCTGGCTTACAGTCTCAGAGGTTCAGTCCATTATCATCGTGGCAGGAAGCATGGCAGTGTGCAGGCAGATGTGGTGCTGGAGGAGCCAAGAGTTCTACATCTTAATCCAAAGACAGCCAAGGGACTATCTTCTGCAGATAGCCAGGAGAGGGTCTGATTCTACTTTGGGCAGAGCTTGAGCGTAAAGACCTCAAAGCTTACCCCACAGTGACACCCTTCTTCCAACAAGACCACACCTATTCTAACAATGACACACCTTCTAATAGTGTCACTCCCTGTGGGCCAAGCATTCGAACAGATGAATCTGTGGGGGCCAAACCTGTTCAAACCACCACAGGTGGCCCCATGGTAAGCTGAAACTGACCTCCACCCTCTTCACATTCACCAACTCAGTTAATCAACCTTGTAGAGGGCTCTGTGGAAGGCGGGGGGGGGGTGTCTTTGGGAGAGCTTTCATTCACAAGGAAGTAGAATAGAGCCAGGTCCCTTTGAGACAAGAAGGAAAATTGGAGGCTGGGGTAGGAAACAAGAGACTTCTTCCATGAGTAACACTCAAGATGGGGCTCCATTAGCCAAGAACCTCACTTGTGCACAATGAAGAGTCTGAGAAAGCCCATCGGTATGGAGAGCCAGGAAGCCTTCTAGAAGACCCATCTACGATACTCAAGGCCAAGAGCCTGTCCCAGCAGAGCCAAGCTTTGCCAGCTGAGAAAGCTGAACTCTTTTAAAAAGATGTATTTATTTATTATATATAAGTACACTGTCGCTGTCTTCAGACACACCAGAAGAGGGCGTCAGATCTCATTACAGATGGTTATGAGCTACCCTGTGGTTGCTAGGATTTGAACTCAGGACCTCTGGAAGAGCAGCCAGTGCTCTTAACCACTGGGCCACCTCTCCAGCCCAAGGCTGAACATTTGAATCTGAGAAAGACTCAGACATCTAAGGAGCTTTCGGAGTTACCCAGCCCAATTAAACCTCACAAGCCACAGTCCTCGTTTAACTTAATTTTAAATTTAATGCATTTGGATGTTTTGTCTGCACGCATGTCTGTGCACCACATATGTGTCTAGTACATGTGGAGCTCAGAAGGTGGCATTGGAGCCCCTGGGACCAGAGCTACAGATGGTCGTGAGTCACCGTGTAGGCGCTCGGAATCGGACGCAAGTCCTCTGGAAGAGCAGCCGATGCTCTCAGCATGGTGTCATCTCTCCAGGCCCCCTTACATAAAACTTTCCTTCTAATACTGCATATCTGAGGTATAGCCTTCGAATTCCATGGAGGATTCACAGTGCCAAGAGTAGAAGATGTGGGGAGATTTTGACTTAGGGAATGTGGGAGCAGAGGGACCAAAAGTGAGGAACAGGAGCTTCAGCAAGCAGCTGGAGCAGGGGAGTGCCTATGGGTGGTCAGCGTTGCAAGGAGAGAAGCTGGAGTGATGACTTGGAAAGCCAGGGCACAGGGAGACAACAAAAAGTACAACTTCATGTTGCAAGAGGAAGGGCTGATAGAGATGGGACAAGAATCACTTGGTTAATAGCCAAGGGGCTTAGGCTCACCTTGGTCTATGTTTCAAAACTGGGTGGGATGTTACCAGTGTAGTACACGGAACACTACCAACCGGAAGACCAATGTAATCTTATAAATGAAGGTCGAAGGGAAGCTGGGGTCACCCCAGGAATAGTTCCCAAAGCCTTGTCAACCTAAGTCCTTGTTGATACAATTTTGTTGATACATTTCTACCCCTTGACCAAAATATCATGCTCAAAACAGTAACAACTAAAAAATAAGCCACACAAATGTTTCCCACAGCCCTGACCTGACTCTAGTACTCTTACAATATTTTTGCAGCTGCACTCGACACACGCTGCATTATATTTTATTTCCTGCAAATAGCCACATCCTCCCAGTGCTGCACGCTCTTCTGGAACCCGTCACTCTTCGCCCTAGAGCGGTGTTGCTCTCCCTTTGCCGTGACAACCAGATGAGGCTTGGTGATTTTCACTGGAGAAGAGGGGGAAGTGGGCCTGTGTAATTGTCAAGGTCGGGTTGCGTGAACTGCATCGGTTTCTGCTTGGCTCTCTTTGAGACTTCTGCTCTTGGAGTCCAGCCATGGTGTCCTGAGAGAGCCCGAGCCAATTATAGTCCCCTAGTCAACAGTCAGCCAGGGGCTCAGCTGAGGCCAGTACCAACTGCCAGGCACTGAGGGAACAGGCCTCGATGAAGCTTCCGGTGATCCCAGCCCTAACTAAGTCCAGCCTCACGGGTCCAGACCAGCCTGTCACACTGCTTATTCAGTTGGAATTGCTGACCTGCGGTAAGCGGCTGTGTCGTGCCACCAAGTTTTAAGGTAATTTCTTTAACAGCCGAGATAGCTGGAGCACACAGGGTTTTGTTTTCATAACTATCGCATTGATTAGCATAAACATTTTCTCATGTGGCTGGATATTCATCATAAGCGCTCAACTGGGTAACAAAATATTTTGAGTTGATGTGGTGTGTTTATTTAAATATTGTGCTATTCTTAGCTATTGAGAAGGCTTCTCACCTCTCACTATTTAGCTGCTGGTATAAAACGTTGTGTGTAGAGACGTTTCTTCTTTACGGGATTGCCTCACTGGGACAAATTCCCAGAAGTAGAATTACATTTGGGTGTGAGCATTTGCCTGGCATCCCAAACGGAGACCCAAATTACTTATCAAACACACCAATGATCTGCCATCAATTATGCTCAGCAATACCCACACAGAAAATCACTCAGATTGGTTTGGAACACACACACACACACACACACACACACACACACACACACACACACACACATAAATATATAATCACATTAATGATATACCTTTACCATATTCAGACACCCTCATCAATATTGCTAATTTAATCAAAAGAAATTGAATTTTATACAGATGGTTTCTACAGATTTTTTTTATATTTAAGAGATTGTTTTCAATCCTACTCTGAAGTGTCTACATGTATTCTACATCTGATAATGCATTTTTCAGAGCCCTTAAAAAATCATTTTTTTTTTTAGGCAGACATGGTGGCATGCACCTTTAATATGAGTATTTGGGAGGGAGAGGCAGGCAGATCTCTGTGTGTTCAAGGCCAGCCTGGTCTACATAATGAGATCCAGTCTTTAGAAAAAAAGAAAAAAGAAAAAAAAGGAAAAAGATAAAAAACTTTTAAAGCTACAAGTCACAATCAACTGATAGACTATGAGAATGCATTGATTGTACTGGGGTAAGCTTATCTCCCTTCCAATTAGTGAACTATATGAAATGGATTAAGTACCCCCTGACCAGTAAGACAAAGAGATTTCATAGGATAGAATAGAAATAGCAGGGCCTTATGCACTCAATAAACCTCTTTTTCTCCTTCTCTCACCCCCCCTGTGTGTGTGTGTGTGTGTGTGTGTGTGTGTGTGTGTGTGTGTGAAACTTACTGTTTCAAGGTAAATAGATATTAGTTAGATCATTATATAAAATATGCTGGACTGCGAGAGATGATTCTTCCGTTAAGAGCATTTGCTGCTCTTCCACAGTTCCTAGTACCTACACTGGGCAACTCACAACTGCCTGTAACTCCACCTCCAAGGGGTAGGGAAGCCCCGACCTCCATGGACATTCATAGGCACATGTATAGACCAGCACACACAATCACACAGATGCATGATTCTTTTTTTTAACATTTCCCTTTCTCTTTCTCTTTTTTAAAGATTTATTTATTATATATAAGTACACTGTGTAGCTGTCTTCAGATGCACCAGAAGAGGGCATCAGATCTCATTACAGATGGTTGTGAGCCATCATGCAGTTGCTGGGTTTTGAACTCAGGACCTCTGGAAGAGCAGTCAGTGCTCTTAACCACTGAACCATCTCTCCAGCCCCAGACATATAATTAAGAATAGTAAAAATATTTTTTTAAGAAAAATATTCTTAGTGCAATAAAAATATCTTTAAAACACCAGCCTTGGGCTGGCAAGATGGCCCCATTTGGCAATCTGAGACCCTCAATTCAAGTCCTGGGACCCTCATGGTGGAAGGAAAAAAACCGACTTTTGCAAGTCATACACTGACACACACACACACACACACACACCACCACCACCACCACCACCACCACCACCACCACCATCACCACACTAAATGTTTTAAAGATTTAAAATATCAGCTTTATAACTCATATTTACTGCCCTAAATATGGTTTCTAAATCATGGTCTAAATCACGGTGTGCATGTTCAGTTCTTCTGGGTTTCATGAGGTTGACTCCTGACTACTTTGCTACAAATGACACAGCTCATGCGGTTATGCAGCCTGACACAGAGTTTGGGAAGCACATAAACATCAAAGACACTTGCTTCAGATTATGACCCTAACTGAAACAGCCTCTTCAGTGACCTTCTTAACGGGCTGTCCTTGGGCATGCACCCAGCACAATTCGTACAGTGAATTGGCTGCACGTGGCCACTGCCCCTTTTGGCACAATCCCCTTGTTACTTCATTTTTGGTCATCTTAGAGCCAAGACCCTCTATTCTGTTTTGATGTATATTTCCCAGACTGCGACTTCCCTTTTTATATAGAATTATCTCTCTTTCACGCTGCTTCAACTTTTCATGCAGTCAAACCCAGCCATCCCTTTCTAATGTTCCTGTCTAATTTCCATTGAAAACAGAAATTCATCTTGTTTCCACTGAGGTGATAAATGATCAAGCCCGTGATTTGTTCACTCGGTTCCTACCAAGGCATTCACTCAACACCCCTTGAACTAGAACTTTACAACAGCTCAGCAAAATGCAAACGAAGAGCTGTGGCACAGATGCTATTATGAAGCCAGGAAGGGGAGAGCCTATGAGGATCGTGGGCGCATGCGCCCCACTCCTCACTTCCAGCCATTGGCTTCTGCGTCGTCAGCAAAACAGTTTGTGGTGCAAATGCTGACTGAGCAAATATTGTAATAATAATGAGTTGACTACAGCAAGAGATGGGAGGAAGCATGGTTGTAAATTTCAGGACCCATTCAGGACCCAGAATGAGACTCGAGAGTTGAGCTCTGGGACAAAATTATCATAGCAGAGAGCACAGAGATGATGATGACCATAGAATAATTTTTGTTTACTGAAGAAAAGCTCATTCCTCCTCTCCATCATCTGTGGGGTTTGCCTTTATTCCTATTTCATACATGAGAAAATTGCGGGGCAAAAGGTTTTGCGACTTGTTGAAGGTCGACAAGCTAATAGGTATCTGGAGTTTGAACCTGAGTCTAACCTGTTCATGACTACGTTCTAAAGGAGCGGTGCCGCAGACCACCCAGGGGAGTGTGTCAGCAGAGGGACCAAGGCTTGGATTTCAGGTAGAGAACGGATTCCGTGTGACAGACAGACACAAACTCGAGGTGTGTGCTGCTGTGAAAAGCTTTACTTCTTGGCATAGATTTAAGTAGTTAGAACAGGTACATCATAATTGGCAGTCACCCAGCTCTTATTCATCACCCCACCAATGTCCCTTGCAAGGAGGAAAGCAGAACGTACAGTCTAGAAACAATTCTCAGCCGCAAACAATAGTTTAGAACACTGCAGTTATACTGCCAGACTTGTGGGCACCAGGTATGCATTCATCATTTACCTTTGTTTTAATAAAGTTTAAACTCTATATTTATGGCCCCTCAGAATAAAATGGAAACGTTTGTAACCATTCTATAATTTCTTTCATTTCTTGCTCAATGTTCATTTTTCTTTTCTTTCTAGTTAACTCTTGATAAGTTTGTTCAACTTGTTGGAACTTGTCTATGATCTTTCTAAAAGAATCGTTACTGTTTTGAATCATACTAAACAAAACTTTTCCAAAAGGGGGGTAAGGCTTTTCTGGAACAGTCATGTTGTTAGTAACTGCAATTAATTTCTCTCCTATTTGCTGGGAGCTAATGGGTGCAGCAGTAGAATTCATCACAGCCGTTGAGTTCATCAGGATCATGATGGTGTGAGACGTTTCCGTCTCTGAACTTTCAGTTCCTGAGACATCTAAAGGTACATGAGCATCTTCCCACACTGCTATATTCTTAAAATCAGATATCGTTGACAGCTTAAAGTTGCTAAGATCACCAGGGCTAGAACACAGAAGGCACCTCCACCGCAAGCATAGACCCCAGTCATCATCTATTTGTAGGGAGATGGCCAGGACCTCCAGGAGGCCAAGCCATTCCAGGCACAGGCCTCTGTTGTGGATAGAAACGAAGCACAAGAGCTTCATGTCACACGGACTCCACTGGAGTGGGTGTGGCAGAGAGGCCCCTGTGCAGATGGACCAAGGGCAGAGGAAGGGAGATTCCTGAAGGCAGAGCTGCTTACAATTCAGGGGTCTTAAAGGGATATTTGGATTGCTCTGTGGGGATCCGACACAGTGCCTCTTCCACTCTGTGGAGTTTCCTGCAATGAACCAGATCTGGTTCATCCTTATGGAGATAAGACTGGGTTTTACATTCCACCAGTGACTTCCCTGTATTCCATCGCATTATGGCACTTCCTAGCTGAAGTGGTTTCAATGGCTCAGAGCAGGTCCAGCAGCAGGTGCATAAATCTGGACCCAGTGTGGCCTTCCATCTCTTCATTTGTGAAGAGGGGACAATCCTACTCTTGGGGTGGACACACAACTGGCCCATGGCGAGCGCTATTCTCGTATTTGTCAGTGCCTGCCAGGGTCGTCTCTTCTGAACGGGAATGTTCTCATTAGCTGGATTTGTCACCATGCTTGGGTTCCAGGAGGCCATCTACAGCAACAGCTGCAGACTCAGGGTAAGGTTTTATTTTGGTCCTGAGAAGTCACTTTTGCTCTTCTGGTGTTTCGCACGTGCTTCTTCAGTTTTAGGATGCATGGGAGCTGAGTGGGAGGGCCAGAAGTTCCTGTTTACTCCTGCTATCCCAGCATAGTTATTGTTGGTGCCTTCCCTTCATAGTCAGAAATACCCTCGCTGCAAAGAAAAGCCATATGGTCAGTCTATTTGGAGAGCAACAGCACTCCTACCTGTGGATGCTATTATGGGAGCTTTGTCAGAGACCCAAAGCTTCAGAGGATGGTGGCTTTGTTATTGTCTCTATGTGAGAGCTATGAGGGCTGTGAGGCTTTCTTTTAATAATCCAAGGAATCCTAAGAACATCTCGAGTGTGTACTGTTAAAGGAAGACAGTTACATCATTTTGAAAGTCTGCTATCAAAATATTGAGAAAACTCATAGTGTAGTAATAAATATGTTCTTATTAATGATCAAATAATAGATCTGGTGACAAGCTTAAAAGCTACTGTAATTTCAAAGTGGCGATGAGCATCAGTGGTACACATGAAAACAACTGGGGGATATTCTCTCTCTCTCTCTCTCTCTCTCTCTCTCTCTCTCCTTCCCTCTCTCCTTCCCTCCCTCCCCTCATGCTTTTATTATCATTTATAAAGATTTGCCCTTGCCCTTTCTCTTAGTTACTTCTCTGTTGCAGTGATAAAGCACTATGACCAAACACAACCCAGGGAAGGAGTTTATTTCAGCCATAGAAGGATAAGAATCCATCATGGTGGGAAGGCACAGAAGCAAGGGGCAGTCATGGCACCAGGAGAAGGAAGCTAAGGACCTCCATCTTGAACCATGAGTACTGAGCAGAGAGAGTAAACTGACGTAGGGCGTCTATGAACTCTCAAAGCCTGCCTCCGTGACATACTTCCTGCAACAGGGCTACGGCTCCCAAACTTCCTCAGACAGCGCCATCCACTGGGGGCCAAGTGTTCAAACGCTTGAGCCTGGAGAGGGCAATTCTCCTTTATAACCACCACGCTCCTCTAAACACGTGAGTTTAAGATTGTGAACGTGACAGACCGTGGGGGTTGGGAGCTGGATCCTTGAGTAGGCAAGAATGAAGAATGCCATTGGAAAGTGAGTTTCGTAAGTCAAACGTGCCCATCAGCAGGAAGAGAGTACAGAAAACATTTTTGTAAGCCTCAGTTTCTCCTTTGGAAATGGGTGAACCCGGCAGACCACAGCTGAGATTTTAGTAACTTAAGGAAATCAGTGGATCTAACCCAAACTCAAAGGGGACCCCCTAACCTAGTAGTGGGGATTTGGACCCAAGGAACATTGACCTAGTGTCTTAGAGAACTCAAAGGCTTATAAGGGAGGTTGGAGAAGGAATAGAAGCTCTGGTGAGGGCAGGAATCCAGAAAGGAAGGGAGACCCCAGGAATAGGCCAATGAACCCAGTGAAGAGGAGGAGGTCATCAGAGTCCCAGGTTAGCAAGAGAAAAAGGAAACAGCGGGCACACTGCAAAGGGCAGCGAGCAGCTCTGAAGAGGCAGAAGTAAGCAGAAGAGTTAGTAACGAAATAGGCACCAAGAGAGGGAATGCCCATACGATTTGAGGTCTTTATTTTTACAAGGCGTTTCAGGAAAGCCCCAGAGAGTAAAAGTAATATAATGGGGCTATTACCAGCCATGGTTTGCATTAGTGAAAAGATCACATGATCATTTCTCTTCATATTTTACGTCTAACCATCGAATCTCATTCCCCTCTAGTCAGTATTGACAAATCTATTGAATTCTATCTGGTTTCAAAACCACCACATAAGTGTGGGTCAAGCATAAAGCGCGGGGGGTGGGGCAAACTGCACGGGGATCAGAAGGAAAAGGACCAGAGTGGCCATGAATTTGGTTTCTGGAGACAAGAAGAGAAAGAGGGGGAAATGACATATGAGGTCATTAGTGTGTGGACTGTTGGGAGTAGCAAGGCATGGTTGACCTGTCATATGTCTGTCTACTGGGACAACCTGTGCGACACATGCCCTGTAGGCATCATGTATTTTCATAATAGCCCCCTTCCTTCCTCTAACCTGCATGCATTCAGCATATGTTAAGAGTTTTTCTTGTTTCGTGGGAGCACCGCTACCTCCCTCACAGACTCTCGGTGAGGTTTGGAGATGGCGTATGCCAAAGGCTTCGTGCTGTAACTACTCTGTTCTCTGCTAGTGGCTTTGACAGTGGTGTGGCCAGGAAGGGTCTCTCTGAGTACACTCGCTGAAACAGAAGTGTTGATCCAGTTCAGCCAGCAGAGGGAGGCACACACCAGGCGTTTGGTGGCTTAGGTTAGGAGGCTAGGAAGTGACAAGCATGGATGGAAACCTCTGCCTCATACAGCCTGAGCAGGAAGAACGGGCCCCTTTCTGCTTGGCTTTGGCTTGTAGCCTTCTAAAAGGCACTGAGCCCGAGTGCTTGAGTTAAGCCCAATTAGAGCACAGGGGCATTGTCAGGTGAGTTCTGATGAAACAGGCAGGCCAGGGAGCAGACAGGAACCATAGAGAGGGCCATGTACTCCACCCTACCCAAGAGGAATTTAATCATCTAAGTGGACAGAGTAGATGCTGGGTCAAGGAAGACTTCAGTGGTGTGCAGTAGAGGTCAGCTATTTCTTCTCCAAGCCCTCTGTGCTGTCTAATTCTTCACTTGCCTTCTTGCGAGTAGGAATATCACCTCCTTGATGTATAGTCCTGGGGTCCATCAGGGGTCAAACAATAGGAATCCTCTCCTGTCCTCTGTCACCATCAAGCTGTTATTGCCTTATGTTTCCCTGTAAGCAAGACTGCAAAGAACTAGCTCTCTATGGGCACACAGAGAAAGAAGCCTCTACTGTAAGGTAGAAAGGTAAGACGTTATAGGCACGGAGATCTTAGCCCATCGCTTCTACTTTTCTCCAGAGAAATCCAGGAAGTGAGATGTAATTACATAGGATGTGGATCATTGTACATGAAGTAGGTAGGTTGGTCGTCTTCTGTAGAGTGATTTCTAAAGGAAAATACCATACTGCCAGCTTCCAGGTAACTCCCGAGGAATCATTTCCAGATCAGCACGCTAGAGACGGAGTAATCTTTCCATGCCTCTTAGTATGCAGAAGAAAGTTGACCACATAACTAGGCCTCCATACTCAACACCAACTGAACATTACCCAAGTGAGGGAAGTAAGCAGACAGTCCTAAGTCATGTAATTTTGTTTTTCATGGAAGATTTTATTTATTTTTTCTTAAATCCTTTTTAAGAATCAGAACTTGAAGGTGGCGAGATGGTTCAGTGGGTGAAGGTACTTGCCTCCAAGCCTGATGATCTGAGTTTGATCTCCAGGTCCCACACTGTCAAAGAAAGGAACCAGAATTGACTCTCACAAGTTGTCTTCTAACCACCGCACAGTTTCTGTGTCATGTGCGTACACACATGCGCATGCTTGTGCACACACATGCACGCGCACACACACACACACACATAAGATAAATAATAATCAGAGCTGGGTGTGGTAGCACACACCTTTAATCTCAGCACTTTGGAGGCAAAGACAGGAGAGTCTCTGAGTTCAAGGCCAGCCTCAGCCTGGTCTACAAAGTGAGTTCCCAGTTGCCAGGGCTACATAGAGTGACCCTGTCTCAAAAAAACAAAACAAAACAAACAAAAAGAACCAGAACCTCTTTTCAAATGAGATGGTGTATAATTAAACAAGTAATCAAGGACTTTGTCTGATTGAGGCTGGGGATGGGAGGGGAAGAGAAAACCCATACAACATTTTCCTCACTGCTCCACAATCTAGAGAGGGGGGCCTCAGGCTTCCTTGTGGTTTCCCATTGGAAGATGAAACAGTGGATCTGCGGTCCAAACTGTTCCACTAATTGATGACTGGGTATCCAAAATGATGTGCTCAGACTAAGAGGATATCAGTATAGGTGACTGTCTTGGTTTATTTTCCTGTTTCTGGGACAAAATACTCCATCTTAAGAAAGAGAAGGTTTATTTGAACTCACAGTTCTGGGTCAGACCATCATGGCAGAGAAATCGAGGAAGGGTCAGGAACTTGAAGCAGCTGATCCCATTATACCCACAGTCAGAAGGGACTCGTGGATCTCTGCATGCCACCTGCTGCTCAACCCCATCTCCACACTTATTCAGCCCAGCATCCCCTTTGGGGGATGCTGCCCACAGTGGATGGGTCTTCCCACATCAGTTAATAATCAAGATTACCCCAACACACACTGAAATATACTTAGAAATCCATCTCCTAATGATTCAAACTTTGGTCAAGTTTACAGTTAACTCTACCCATAACAGAGACATATATACATATCACACACACACACACACACACACACACACACACACACACACACACACACATATTCATCTATATGAATGCTGGACTCAAGTCCATGGGCTAAGCCTTAATTGACTCAGTTAAGTAACCACTCAGACCAGCTGGGTGCCCTTAACATAGTCATTAAACCTCTCCTCTACAGAGCCTCAGATCTTTGAGAATGTTTACAAAGACCAATGACCCAGTGCAAATCTACTGAGTCATGCTAAATCTACTGAGTCATACTAAATCTACTGAGTCATGCTAACTGGGAGGGAAGCCACCTCTTTCTCTTGGATTCTGAAGTCCAGGCCACTAAGGCACTGTTGCAGGCCCATGTAGTCTACCCAGTGAAGTGGGCTTGTAGCCACCTCTGCTCCATACATCTACCCCACTTCTGACATCATCCAGAGCTCAGGCCTCAGGACCTCTCCACTGTGCTGAACTGGGTGGGTCCCTGTGCCTCTCCCGTGGGAACCAAGAACAGATGGAGGACTCATTTTTTTGATCCCCTTTGACTTGTACTCCAAATTCATCAAAACTTATCTGACTTCTGGGCAGGGCTCCAAGGTTGGTCTTTTCTTCCGTGAGTTTCAGCTCCCTGCAAGACTGAGGCCCTGTTAGTTCAAAAATCTGTCACTTCATCTCCGACCACCTCTCTCACATCCTCATACCATTGAAATGACTTCTACCTGATGGAAAATTTTGCTTCTCACTCATGAGTCAGCAAGCCAAGAAGAACCAGAGAGAAAATCAGTTTAAGAAGATAATTGCTTTCTTCCTTTCTGCTTAGTCACAGGCAACTGGCCACTTAAATGTTTCTATGTCAAGAGTTAAGAAGGCAGGGATAGAGTAAGGAATTCAGGGGAAAGGCCGCAGACTTAGAAGTTGCCATTTCTGACAAGCTACGAGATCTTCAGCCTCTTACTGAGTTTTCCCTGATTTCAGTTCCTCTGGAAAGTGAGACTCGTGATACATAAATCCCACTAAACTGATGTAAGGACAAATGAAATACAGAAAAAGTTCATTTTTATTATTAAAAATGAGCTACGGATCTGAACATAGAATTCTCAGAAGGAGAAATAATAGCCAAGAACTATCGTTGAGAGTGTTC
The DNA here is from genome assembly GCF_011064425.1 of Rattus rattus. Taxonomy (NCBI): domain Eukaryota; kingdom Metazoa; phylum Chordata; class Mammalia; order Rodentia; family Muridae; genus Rattus; species Rattus rattus. Next base: position 105,385,505 of record NC_046159.1, on the reverse strand, counting down.
AATATCCTGAGCAATTAGAAAACATGCAAATTAAAAATGCTTTGAGAGTCCATCTTTTCTGTCTAGAGTTTGTCTTCTCGGAGTAGCTAAGATCAAGAAAAGAACTAACAAATGCTGGTAAAGAGGTCGGTCAAGGGAAACCCCATTTACTGACCGTGCAGCCTTGATAGCAGGGCTTCTCAGCCTTCCTAATGCTGTGACCCCGCCCCCAATCATAAAATTATTTTTGTTGCTACTTCACAACCATAGTTTTGCTACTGTTATGAATCACAGTGTAAACATCTGTGTTTTCATATGGTCTTAGGCAACCCTTGTGAAAGGGTCACTCAAAGGGGTGGCAGCCCACAGGTGGAGAAACACGGTTCTAAAGAAATCAATGTGGAGAATTCTTAAAAAGCTAGAAGTAGGCCTACCATGTGATGTGGCTGTTCCACTCCTTGACAATGATACCAAAGGGTTGGTCATCCGACTACAGAAATGCCTGCTCAGCCGTGCCCATTGCCGCTCTATACTTACACATTGCCGCTGGCAAATGGAAACAACCTAAATGCCATTCCGTAGACCACGGTGAATAGACAATGAAATCAAGCACAGACATACGATGAAATTCTATTTTGTTGTAAAGAAAAAAATGAAATCATGAAATTTGCAGGTACGTGGATGGATCCAGAGTGTACTGTACTGAGCAAGGCAGCCTAGACCCAGAAATATACACCACAAGTTCTCGTCTTTGGTTCCTAGCCCCAGATCTTTGTATTTAGATAATAGCTTGAAATAATTGCAGTGAACAGAAAAGTAGAAAGGGACTGTGGGGGCGGGGGAGGGAGTTCTAGAGCAGGGGGTGGTAGGATAGTAGGTGCCTTGAAGGGGTCGGGGATGGAAGAAATGAGGGGAGGACTTTAACAGCATGGGGAAGGGAAGGTAATATAGTCAGAGAGGAGGGCAGAGGGATAAATAACATGAGAGATGTTTGGAAATGGAGGAATGTTTTATAAAATTAATAGGTAGATAGATAGATAGATAGATAGATAGATAGATAGATAGATAGATGATAGATAGATAGATAGATGATAGATAGATAGATAGATAGATAGATGATAGATAGATAGATGATATATAGATAGATAGATAGATAGATATGATAGATAGATAGATAGATAGATAGATAGATATGATAGATAGATAGATAGATAGATAGATAGATAGATAGATGATAGTTTATATGTCCCCAAGGGTGCTCACCTGAGACCCATAGACTGACAAAATTCCCATGCCAGCTTAGGAAACCTCCCCTTGAATTGTTGGTTGGGGGAGCCCAGAGACTCTCAAATCAACACAGGCTTTTGCTTTTGCCCTTGGCTGTCCCTCAGAATTTAATCTAAAAGATTTATACAATAGTGTCTAGATTCTCTGTAATCCATTTTGAAAATAAGCAACTGGAGAAATGCCCCATTAGGTAAAGTGCTTGTTGTGCAAAGAGATCCCCAGAAGCCTTGTAAAAAAGCAAGATATAGCAATGCCTCTGTGTAACCCATTGCTGGGGACAAATGTGAGAGTGAAGACAGACAGGTCTGGGAACTTCTGCTTGGCCATCTGCCTGAATCAATGAACTCTATGTTTCCAGGCTCCCTGTCTCAAAAAATAACGTAGAGAGTATCCAAGCAAACACCAAATGTCAACTCCTGTCACCACACGCACGTGGACAAGACACACACATACCACACGAAAGCTTATTTCCACCATACACACAACAGAATAAAATAAAATAATGACGATGGAAAATGAACATACATGTTCTCGGGTTAGGACGTCAGTAGTCCCACAGATACTTATACATACTTCCCTCATGACAAGACTGAGCACAGACGTTAACAAGATTGTCCCCTTGCTCTGTATAGCTTTATGACCTTTAATAGTTTAAATGTATGTTATTCAGCTGGCCTATTCACAGCCTTAGTATAAATGGAATTTTACTATTTTTCCAGTATATACATTCAGATTCACTCACAAGGAAGCAAACAGCTGTGGTTTGTACAATGTGAGGCTACACTGTGATAGGCTGATGATGACATAGATGCTCTTTACCACACTAGGGACATGCTCTCCTATTCCTTGTTTACCAAAAGATATTTATCACAAAGTCATTTGAATTTTATCTTATGCCTTTACACACACAATGTGTTCATCTGGGGAATTGCATTACTTTGTAGCAATAAACCAACAATAGATTCCCCAAGATAAAATCACATTGGTCATTTTATACATTATTCAATATTGGTAACTACAGTTCGTTCAGGATGTTTGTCTTTGGTGAGATTAGTGTGTGATTTCCTCCCACTCCCCTTTCTTGAGGTGTTCCACTCAGAGTTTGAAAGCATGCAATGAGGGGCTGGAGAGATGGCTCAGCGGTTAAGAGCACTGACTGCTCTTCCAGAGGTCCTGAGTTCAATTCCCAGCAACCACATGGTGGCTCATAGCTATCTGTCATGAGATCTGATGCTCTCTTCTGGTGTGTCTGAAGATAGTGACAGTGTCATATATGTTAAATAAATAAATCTTTAAAAAAAAAAAAGAAAGCATGCAATGGTTAGTTTCTAATTGTCAACTTGGCACAATCTAGAATCATCTATGGTCTTAACTAAGAAATTGTCTGGATAAGATTGGCCTGTAGGCATGGCAGTGGTGGATTGCCTTAAATGTTCAATTGTTGTGGTTAAGACCCATCCCACTGTGGGCAGCACCATTCCCTAGAAAGTGAATTCCGGTCGCTAAGCCGCATGGACAGCCTGGCGCCGGGCCGATGGAGATGGCGGAGGACGGAGGAGCTGCCAGCCGCAGGGGATGAGAAACGGGTGTGCAGGAGGTCAGAAGCAGGTGGATGTGAGTGCAGTGGCCACATGCTAACCACCTGTGCCCTGCTGTCCTGGAGCACAGAGGACCAGGAGTCAAGGCCACGCGGCCTGCCTGCACCACAACCAGAGTGTAGCCAGGAGAGGCTGAGCTCAATGATTCTGCAGAACGGTGGAAGGAGTTCAGCCCAACCTTGTCTGAGATGTATCTCGGGGGAATCTGGCCATTTTAACCATACAGGCAATCATTAGAAGATGCAAACAGGACAAAGGAAGATTCCAGTTGAGTTTGAATCCTCACATGATGGCCAGTGCACATCCTTTACATCTTGCCTGGGTGCCCACCTATTCAAATGATAGCCGAGGCTCCCTGCAGAGGTTGTCTGCCTCTCAGGTAATCCCACTGTCCTCTGCAGAAGGCCAGGAACATCCTGACATTCTAATGTCTTCTGCTGGACAAGAAATTATCTAGAAGTCAGAAAATTCTGTATCAAACTGCCTTGGGCCTCATAGCTCATGTAATCATTAGGCTCAACCGAGATCTCCCTGCCTATGGACTTTGGGTTGTTTCTGGACATCACTGGGCTGCTTATATACGCTTTTTAATCAAAAGACTTATTTTTGTATTTTAAATGCTCTATAATCTTGAAGTGAATGTCACTAAATGCTGATGCCCAATCAAACTATGCAATTCTCCAACTGAAGTTATCAGGGACAGAGCCCCATTTATATTAAAATGGAAATTGTGGACAGCTGTCTGGCAAAAAAAAAAAAAAGAAACGAAAGTGAATTCTGACATGTATAAGAGCAGAGAGACAGAGCTAGCAGCAAGCAAGCATGTGTGCATTCATTCCTTGTCTGTTTGATTGCTGTTATGATGTGACTAGCTGCTTGCAATTTTTGTTTTTGACTTCCTCACAATGATACAATGGTGGACTGTAACCTGAAATTGCCAACACCCCTTTTCTTTCTTTTTTGTTAGTACATTTTACAACAGCAACAGAAATAAAGGTATACAACACTGTTTTCTGAAAGAATTGGCGTGACATTGTCATTGTCTAAACCTGAAATGTTACCTACTTATATAAATCCATTGATTATTAAAATTTGAGGATTTCTGGGGATTAAACCCAGGGCTTCACACATGCTAGGCAAGAACTGTTCCACTGAGCTGTGTCCTTAGCCCAGATCTTCAATTATGGAAAGATTTTAAAGCAACCATTCAACTTCGTTCATGGATATGAGATTATGAGTTTCCCTACATATTGTCTGCACAGCGAGGTCTGACAGGTAATGTCTTTATATTTCTGTGTATGCTTTCTACTTTATGTTAGGTGGCAGTCCGGGAGTTAGACTTAGCTCAGGAGTGAGAAGTTTACCTGGAAATCTCAGCTCCACCATTTTCTGGCTATATAACCTTGGCTACTGGTGGTGTGTTGCCCCAGAAACTTTATCTGCAAGTGTGGTTAAAAACTTCCTATCACTGTTAGAGGGTTTAGTGCATATTAATCTATATCAAACTCATAAGTAATGATCAGGCACTACTGCTAGTATTTATTGTCAATTCTCTTTAATTTTTGACTTGATTGTTTATCTGTTTCAAGTTTTCAGAATGCATTTAGGGTGGTAGGGAAGTTTCTGGATAATTTGGTTACAACCTTATGGTTTTGTTTAACAGCGGCCAGAGAATATGAAAGTGATATCAATTTTTGACAAACTGTGAAGGCATTTTGGCCTAGCATATCCCTGGTTTTCATAAACATCTTATTTATACTTGGAAATGAGTTCTCCAAGAATTAGGTTAGTAAAGATGTCATTCAGTTCTACACTCCGAGAATAATTTTATCTGTTTAATGTAAGGAATGTATGTGGCTACCGTTGAACAGGTGAGTAATTTAGATCTTCTGCTCACAATGACTACTATCTAAGTGTTGCCAAAATTTTCTTATGAGATGCTTTATTTTAGAATTCATAGAAATTTTGTGAAAATAGGGCAGCAGTTGTTAGATACCTCACACCGACTTTCCAGTGACGAACAATTGACTTGGCCTAGCTAGTGAGCCGATGTTGATAAATTTGTTAGTTGAGGTCTATGCCAATTTAGATTGCTGGTGCTCCTTCCCCATCTGAGGACCTCATCTGCAGTCAAGGTGACCCCCTAGTCTGTTCTCAGTGCTTCCTGATTTAGATAACTCTGAGGACCGGTCACGTGTTTTAGAGGGTATCCCTGCTGCTATTCCTCTGTTTTGTTATGCTTAATTACTATTAGGGTTTTTGAGTGGGGGAAGAATAGACTGAGTGTACTGGCTAGTTTTATGTTAATTTGACATAGGTTGGAGTCATCAGAGGAAGGACCCTCAATTGAGAAAATGCCTCCGTAAGATCAGGCTGTAGGCAGGACTGTAGAACATTTTCTTAATATGTGATTGATGGAGAAGGGCCCAGCCCATCATGGGTGGGTGATGGATTCTATAGGAAAGCAGGCTGAGCAAGCCATAAGGAGCAATCTAGTAAGCAGCATCCCTCCATGGCCTCTGCATCAGCTGCTGCCTCCAGGTTCCTGCCCTGTGTGAGTTCCTGTCCTGACTTCCTTTCATAATAAACAGAGATGCTAGAGTGTAAGCCAGATAAACCCTTTCCTCTCCAGGTTGCTTTTAGTCATGGTGTTTCATCACAGCAATAGTAGCCTTAGCTAGGACACTGAGTGACAGTCTCATCCTATCAGATTAAGTTCCTATCATCGACATGACCGGACACTGTAGATGTCAGTTTTGCTTACTCAGTGATATGTTGATTCATGTAATCTACTATAATTTTATTTTTCAAGGACTTATTTTTAATCACTTTAAACTATGTGTCTCTGTGGGCATGGGCACATGAGAACAGGTGCCTATAGAGGCCAGAAGCATCAGATCCCCTGAAGCTGCAGTTAGAGACAGTTGTGAGCCACCTGATATGGGTGCTAGGAATTGAACCCAGGTCCTCTAGAAGAGCAGTATATGCTTTAACAGTCGACCCATCTCTCCAGCCTCTGTGATTTTTATTTCATTCTAATATCATAATATTATGATGCAGAAAATTAACATCTACATGAATAGCAGGTATGCCCTTGCCACAGCCTGCGTCCATGGCACTATATACCAAGAGACAGGACTGCTCACATCAGAGGGAAAAGAAAAAAAAAACAGGAAATCTTGGATCTCTTGGATGCCCTGATGAACCCAGCAACTGTGAGTATTATTCATTGCCCAGGACATCAGAAGGGAAGAGACTCAGTGGCACAGGGCAGTAACCAGGCAGATGCAATGTAGTAGACAAAAATCCAGAGACCCAGATTCTGTCCCCCTTTTACACTAAACAGCTAGTGGGCTTTGGTAAGTCACCCTCTGATCCTCAAGGATGTTTGGTTTTGATTGGTCCTAATCTGAACATATATTCTTCAAAGACTATGCATATGTGTATCAATGCTTCTGAGTGTCCTCTAAGCAATGTGCAGTTCTCAGACTGTAAGTTTTGGTAGCCTCAAGGTGTACCCAATACACCAGGCTGGCTAGCCTGTAAGGCACTGTGGAAATGGTGATATATGCCCTCTGGATTCGGTTGTGAAGGGCGCCATGGCTTCCATGTTTTATTGAAGTCACTTATTCAGGGAGAGTCAGCCATTGTGTGTGGGCACCCTAGTAGTTTTTGAAAAAGGTACATCTGATGGTTTGTACATGCTCAGCCTATGGAGTGGCACTATTAGGTGGTGTGGCCTTGTTGGAATAGGTGTGTCACTGTGGGCATGGATTTTAATACCGTTATCCTAACTTCTATCGGCCTTCAGATGAAGATGTAGAACTCTCAGCTCCTCCTGAACCATGCCTGCCTAGATGCTGCTATGGTCCCACCTTAATGACACTGGACTGAACCTCTGACTGTAAGCCAGCCCAAGTAAATATTGTCCTTAAAAGAGTTGCCTTGAGATGGCTCAGTGGTTAAGAGCACTGACTGCTCTTCCAGAGGTCCTAAGTTCAATTCCCAGCAACCACATGGTGGCTCACAACCATCTGTAATGAGATCTGATGCTCTCTTCTGGTGTGTCCGAAGACAGCTACAGTGTACTTACAGATAATAAATAAATAAATAAATAAATAAATAAATAAATAAATAAATAAATAAAAAAGTTGCCTTGGTCATGGTGTCTGTTCATAGCACATCCTAGCTAAGACAGTGCATGCACTGAACAAGTGAGCACCTCCATCTGTACCAACATGACCGGCTGAACCACCTTGAAAGAAGATCCCAGCCAAGAATCTCACAATCCCATCCTCAGACATTCTCCACCAACGAGAAACTCTGACGTAGATCTGCCCGGAATACCAGCAACTCTGAGAAATGAAGGTTTATGTTTGTTACAAACAACAAGAAAGGGCTTTGAAACTGTGTTGCAGGTCTCTCCTGGGTAGGAGGCTTTGGGAAAGATGCTTCTGGCTCCATGCCCGGTTCCTCCCTTACTTGAGGCTTTATGTGCAGTTTATATATTGAAGGTCCAGGCAGGATTTCTTTTCAGAATGAAATCTGCTCCCCAAAATGAAACTAAAAATGCTGGTCTGGAAAATCACCAGATTAGATGTTCTTCACAATTCTGACTAAAAATGCTGGTCTGGAAAATCACCAGATTAGATGTTCTTCACAATTCTTACCATGTCTCACATCCTTGGCTTGGCCTTCACTGACTGCTCCTTATAAATTTCATCCATGAAACGATCCTTATGAAAACATCACAGGGAGCATTTTCTTTCTTTCTCTTTTTTAAGTCAAGTTTTATTTTAGTGTCTTTTTCCTGTATCTCTTTTTCCTCAAACAGGTAACATTGTTGTTCATGTTGTTTTATTGCTGCCCTTGATATTTTTTTTAAAGATTTACTTATTTATTATATACACTGCAGCTGTCTTCAGACACACCAGAAGAGGGCATCAGAGCCCATTACAGATGGTTGTGAGCCACCGTGTGGTTGCTGGGAATTGAACTCAGGACCTCTGGAAGAGTGGTCAGTGCTCTTAACCACTGAGCCATCTCTCTCCAGTCCCAGCATTCTCTTTAGCATATATTCTTTGTGCCATTAAATAAAACCCTAGAGAGGTAAATACAGTTCCTCAGGTGCTGCCGCTTCCTGTGTGTGAGTTCTTGCACCCCTGGATAATATCTGTGAGCTGCAAAGGGACCATGGGTTTGCTTCTGTCACTTTTAGTTATGATAATGATATTAATATCAGGAATAATGGCTGACATGTTTGTATTATTTTTTCATGTGTATACACACACACACACACACACACACACACACACACGGATACCATGGTATACATGTGGAGGTCAAAGACAACTTGTGGAACTCAGTTCTTTCCTTCCACCATGTATGTCCAGGGATCAAAGTCAGGTTATTAAGCTTGGCAGCTTTACCTGTTGAGCCATTTCCCTGGCCTGGCTGCCATGTTTGAATAGCTGTGTGTACAAGTTTTCATAAGTTTAATAGTCATGACATCATTTAATCCTTATGGTCACCCTAAGGCAAGCATTTTATAGACTGAGAAGACAAAGGTTGTGTGTTGGTTTATATATGCTCTGCCCGGGGAGTGGTAGGATTAGATGTGGCCTTGTTGGAGGTGTGTCACTGTGGGTGTGAGCTTTAAGGCCCTACTCTTGTCTGAAATCGAGTCTTCCACTTGCAGCCTGCAGATGAAGATGTAGAACTCGAACTCTCAGCTCTCCTGCACCATGCCTGCCCGGACTCTGCTATGCTCCCTCTTTGATGATAATGGACTGAACCTCTGAACCTGTAAGCCAGCCCCACTTAAATATTGTCCTTACAAGAGTTGCCTTGGTCATGGTGTCTGTTCACAGCAGTAAAATCCTAACTAAGACAGGCTGATAGATTAACTAATTTACCAGTCAAGCAAGTGGAATTGCAGTTGAAAGAATACAGAGAACCCTTGTCCTTGAAGAGTATGGGCTGCCCCAAGCAAACTAGCTCTTCTCGGGGTTTGAAATACACTGGAGATTCAACTCCTCTTTCATTTACTGGCAGTGCTAAGTTTTGTCTTAAAATGAAAACTCTTCCCAGTGAAGAGGTTTTCTGGTGTCTTCTGATCAATAAAGAGGAGAATTAGCCACATAACAGAGCAGTTAGAGTTGAGTATGGATGCCAGCAAGAGGAACTGGACTGCTGTGATGTTAGAAGCAGGGCTCAGACCAAGGCCATCCAGTAGCCTGTGCAGGTGGAACTCTTGGTCCCAGTTGTTGAGGTTCAGAACATCATTCTTCCTCAGAAGAGGCCTGGCAACTGCTGCCACCCAACTAACTCCCTTCAAGAATGGCATAAACATCAGTAACATGTAAGGCAGTCATGAGACATGATCAGGTGGGTCTATAACCAACAAACTAAGCCAGGAACAGAGCTGCTGGCTTTCTGAAGCCTCAGGCCACATTGTGTATCCTGCCTCTTCTACCTTCTGTCATTTGAACCCTGGATGAAGAACTGCTACCACAGAGACCATCAAGAGTATCAGGTCCCCAAATCTGTTTTCTGTAACCTCAAAGTGTACGCCACATCCAGCTGATGTCAGCCTTTTATGCCTTTCTTCTCTTTCTAGATGATGGGCTTCACAAAATTGCCCGTTGCCCTCAGGCCTTCTGACAGGCCTCAACAGGGAGGACCACCCAGGTAAAATGTGACACCAGGGGCTTTATGCCATAGCAAAAAATCCTGGTTGCAGTGACAATCACCCAGAACACGCGTAGACCCTTAAAGTCCTTGGGTATAACCCAACCAAGATTGCTCAGTTTCCAGACACAGGCCCAGACACACAGTTTGAGCTCACCATGTCACCAGGATGCTACTCACCACCCTGACACTCTGCAGTGACATGCTAGGATACGAGTTCTCAGTTTGTTCACAGCTCTGGCCTGTGCTTGGCACTCAGGGAGGGCAGGCTGGGTGTGGGGCAGAAGGGGTGCACTGTATTACAGCACAAAAACAAAACAGACGACCACCAAATTCACAAAAGCAGTTTTTATTTGAGGCAAAAAGTCTGACCCCATAGGATTGGAGTTCTAAGCACTCAAATTTAAGTGTTAGTGGCATGACTTGGGCTATAAATCTTGCTTCTCTTTGGTTGGAAAAGGTACTCGTGTTAAAGTCCTCCAGGTGGGAAGAAGAAAGACCAAGAAAGGCCGAAGAAACTCCTCAGCTACTGGTACTGCCCTCCACATTCTACGTCAAACTAACAAACTCTCACCATCTGGTCTGCAAGGTGCCACCCAGTGCAGAGGGACACTTGCAAGGGCAGATGAGGCAGAAAGAACATGTGTTAAGTCGATTGGGGAGGAGCAGGGATTCGTCCACCATAGCTTCAGACTTCTGCGTGGAAGGGGTAATCCTTGTGTTTGGCACAGCTGTCAGAAAAGAATACATGCGATTTACAAGTTAAAGACTTCCTAAAATTAATTGGGTTCACTTATTTATTTAGTGTGAGTTGCTTCTCTCCTATCATGCGGGTCCTGGATAAACTCTGTTTATCTTCAGGATTGATCCAAATGTCTGAACACTCTGAACCACCTTGCCAGCTATCAAGGAAAAAGATTTTGTCTGTAACGAGTCACCAACACACAGAAACGGATGTCTCATTGTGGACTGAGCCAGTCTTAGAGCCTTCTGATCATAGGTACAGCGAGACAGCTACTCAGGCTCTGGGCTCCTCTTGTCTTGTGATGTCATGAACTGCATCATGTGACAGGCTGCACTAAACCCTAGCCTGGAGCACACTGGGTAGCAAGTCCTGCGTGAGGAGCTGGCAGGATCATACAGCCTCATGTCAACTTTCTGCTGTCTTTTAAGACAGGGTCTGGTGAGGCGGGGCTGGCCTCAAACACATTGCTTAGCTGAGGATGACCTTGAAGTTCAGGTCTTTCTGACTCCAACTCCCAAGTGCTGGGATTACAGGCGTGTGGCACCACACCCAGTCCATTTTATCAGCTCCTGATCACAGGACCAAAAGAACAGAGATAACAAAGCAGTAGAAGGGTTTACGAGCTGTACCTCACTGAATCCTGAAGGGCAAGTCAAACAGCCAGCCACTCACAGGAGAGGAGAGGCCCCTGTGTGACATCTGGAGTGAAATGAGCACCTAACAGCAGCTGGGGATGTACTGCAGGAACAGGGCAAGGGCTGGCATGGAGCCAAGGTTCACGGTCTATTTGGTAGGGCCAATGGCTTATAATGGGAACAAAATGGCAAGAACACAAGAGAAACTAGGCAGGCACAGTGTCAAAGCCTGAACACGTGTGCGCGTGTGTGTGTGTGTGTGTGTGTGTGTGTGTGTGTGTGTGTGTGTGTGTGTGTTGGGGTCAAAGGACAACTTGTGTCACACACACACACATTAAAAAAAAAATCCAGTAAATTCTGCAATAAAAAATCAGAGACAATACCATGAAGTCCCTGCTCTTTGGAGAAGAGCAGGAAGGTAAATCAAATATAAGAAAGGTCATTTCTTTCTTAATCAAATCAAACTAAGAAAGGTTGCATTACTCCTCAGAAGATGAGTATGTTTTCGTCTGAGGCTGTCTTTCTCTTCTAGAATCTAAGCAAAAGTGCACTGCTCGTTTCTTTCCACACCCCAGAGGATGAGGGTGAGCCAGGCCCCGGGTATGCAGCTCTCACTGAACACTCAGATCACTCAAGCTCCCCCGCAACTGCCCTTCTTCGCATCCTGGAATCAGACACCAGCAGCAAGAGCTCAGTGTAGCCGTGTGTGTCCACAGGAGGGCTGGCATGTTAGGAAAGGTTTGCTGGGAGCACTAGAGCCAGCCCCTGCCCCAACCCCAACTGCAACCCATGCCAACTCAGTACTGTCCAAGCACAGCTGCTTCTAGAATAGTCATGGGAGGTGCAAGGAGGTGAGCAGACACAAAGGGTTTGCTCTCCACAAGCTTTGATGGAGCATCAGCAGTACCAGGGAACTTGCAGGGCTGCGTGACTACTACAGGCTCTAGGAACCGGATGGATGCTACAGGCAGGTGATTCGCTTCTCTCCTGTCCGTTAGATCCAAAGTAAAAGGTGGTTTTCACATTAAAAGGTTAAACGTCCTTAGTGTAATATCAGAAAGGGTCCTGTTTCAGAGTCCTGGGCTAGCTCTGTTTACAGCTTACTTAGAACCTGAGGACCCTGTGATAGCAACATGTAAAAAGCCCGAATCACAAACCTTACTGCCTATAGAGACCGTAGAGGTTGCGGCCACCATCAGGCAAACACTGAGTTAGGCAGATGGCGAGTGAAAGCAAGAGAGTGTGAGTGAGAATCAAGACAGGAAGACAAAGCAGGCATTGGGGACACAGGCTGCTTCTTAAAGCAGACTCATCCCAAGGGATTCTGAGTCCAAACCCCATTTCAGAGGGAAGCAAAAAACCAGCAGAGGTGAAGCTGAAGGGCCCTGGGTGCCCGAGTGGCATTATAGTCATCTGAGTGGCATTACAGTCACAGGGTGTTTTGTGCCAGAGCTGGGGCTACCCTGAGCCCAGCACCAGGGTCTTCCTACCAAACTCCTCGTTAGCGTCATTAAGTGTGAGAGCAGGGCGGGCTGCAGGGGAAGGCCCCTGCCTCTGGGGCCTGAGCGATGCCTGTTAGTCTAAACATCTGGTGACATGAATAGGTAGAACAGGCACCACACTGGAACTCACCTCATCAAGGCGCACACCCTCCAGTTCCTGTTGTAGCTGAGTAGAGTGGCCATGTCCTCGCTGCTCAGCTCAAAGTCAAAGACCTTACATACAAACATGGAGGAAAGAAACAAAGCCAATAAGCTCACAATAAAACAAAGCAGGAAGTTCCAGATGGCCCTCACTGCCTGGAGTGCAGAGGACAGGAGAGGACATGGGACTTCAAGAAGACTGGTAATTATGCTCCAGAAGGTGCAGGCTTGTGGCCCTATCTGAAATGGCCTCTCCCTTCCAGGATTTCCAAGCAGAGGGCACTGTTCAGTCATTCCTGTCAGGCTCCTGAGCCGCCCTACTGTGATAAGTGCCAGGGGAAATGTTACTGAGTGTCCTGACTGCTCCATTCACCAGGAAGTGGAAGAGGAGACGCCTCAATAGCTGGAACACCCATTAATCCGGGTTCTGCGCTGTGATGAAAGAAAGGCTCTGGGCTGTCCCCAGCAAGGCACTCCAGCTGGGGACCGAAGGACAATGCCTGGCGGATCCATGTGTGACAAGGCCTAAGAAAATATGTCAGGTTTTGACATACAGAGCAAGAAAGGCAAATTGGGGTAACAGCATCGCTTCCACGAAGACAAAAGAATGAATACAGGAATATGTAACAGACCCTAGCACACTGACTCCATGATGGAAGAGAGTACCATTCAAGTCATAAAACTCAGCAGGTACACAACACCGTCAGCCAAATCAACGACCAAGCAAAACACCCAGCGAAGGTGAAGCTGAAGGATGCATTAGAGTCATGGGGTGTTTTGTGCCAGACCTGGGGCTACCCTGCTGTTAAATTTCCATCCCAGGGCAAGCGTCTAAGGTGCCTATTTAAGGTAGCAAAGCAGACCTGGCCTCCAGGTTCAATACCCTTCAGTCCCTACCAATTACAGGGTGTGGTGGGCACAACCCACCTTCTACCCTCAGCTCTCCAGCCCAGGAGCTCTGCTGCCCCTCCCCTGTGCAGCCCGACGGTTCCCTTACTACCCACTTCGCTCCTTTTATACCTTTGGCTTCCTGGCTGTTGTACTTGGTCCCCCTCACCCCAACCCCCCCCACTCCCCCCCGTTCAGGAGCAGTCATGTCCTTTCCTTTCTAATTTTTTTGTTTGTTTGTTTTTATTTTTAATTCACATCAAAGTCCATAGTTCTGGAAAAGTCTCTACATGTGCTAGCCTCGCCTTCTGGCTTCTGCAGTTCTACCTCTGGCTAATTGTTCTTGTTAACTGAGGTGTATCACACCCAAGATGTGACTGTGTGCTTAAACCCTGAGAAAGGCTTGGGATCCCAAACACCCAGTGTAGTCACAGGCTGGCTAATAAAGACTTTCTACTTGTTTAAACTCATGTCTGCTTAGTCTTCTCCGGTGGATACCCCACAACAGAATACAGAAAAGAAGTTAGGGTACAGGGTGGACAACTAGACCAGACGGCCTTCGGCAGCACCAGGACTTGGAAATGGAGCTGCACCCTGACAACCCACTCCACTTGGCACATTCTGATGGCGGAATGTGCAGGACTAGACTCTGCTACATTCTCTTGTGATTGCAGCCATGGAGAAACAAGCAAAGTGCACAGTAAGACGAAAAACAGAAACAAAAACAAAACACTAGGTCAGCGGGTTAAGATTGGTCACCGACATTCTTTCTTCTTTTTCAAGACAGTTTCTCTGTGTAGCCCTAGCTGTCCTGGAACTTGCTCTGCAGACCAGGCTGGCCTCAAACTCACAGATCCATCTGCCTCTGATTCCCAAGTACTGGCATTAAAGGTGTGCGCCACCACTGCCCGGCTGCGTTTTCTTCCCTAATACTTTAGAAATGAATTATGGGGTGAGGTATTAACCCATTTCTAGCAGGACAGGTCTCTCGTCCCACATCTTTACATGTAAGTGGTATGTATGGTCATGGTCACGAGGAGTAGCTTACTATGTCATCAGAACCATTCTAGTGCCCATTGTGGACTCTGTGGGGCTGACTTTGAACCAGACTTCGGCAGAGCATCCCTTTGCTTTGACGGGCCAGAGGCTCCTGTGATGTGGTCCCAGGACCGTCTGGAGCAGCTCTTCTCCCAGCTATCCTCTCATCAGGTAGCCTGAGCTGCTGCGGTGGTGGGGGTAGGGTATTCTCCATGCCTACACTCCTGGTGCCCAAGCATTCCCACCCCTGCTCATGACTGCTTAGGTCTTAACAGAGCCAGTGGATCGGTGTATGTCCTGGGCGTCCATGGACCCAGCACCAGCACAGCAATGTTTCCTGAGCACTTAGTGGAACCAGGGCTATCAAGTGCTGCCGCGTGTGCACCATGAACTTTAGTCTCACCTCAGCCCTCACCATAGGCACTGTTTTGAGTGTAGTCAAGTGACTTTGCTCGGAATCACACAGCTGGGAAAGGAAGGGGAGGACGAGAACCCCCAGGACCCACCTGCCATGGAGGAAAGCCAGGCCTGGAGCTGGGATCTTACCTTAAAGTTCTCAGCGATGCGTGCTGGTGTCACAGACTTGGGGATCACGACCAGGTTCCTTTGGATGGGGAACCGGATCAGCACCTGTGGACGCAGAGGTGTGGAGTGTGTAACACACGTGTTACCATCTCAGTCGATAAGTGCACAGGCAAAGAGGTTGTGAGACGCCGAGTGACAGCCACGAGTTGGTGCAAATCTGACTCTACAGTCCTGCTCCATCGGTGGCTCCAGGCATGTCACAAGGCCACAGGAAGTCACTGCCTGGTCACACTACCCCTGGAAGAAAGAGAACACCTCCCACACCGCAGGCAGTAAGAGCTCTTCTATTAGTACCGGGAAGAGCTTCTAAGAACAGCACTAAATGCTGGGCCGATGCCTGTGCCGCTCATAGAGATGGTGGGGACAGGCACTATTGTGCCAGGGCCACGTGTCACTTAATTCTCTAAATTTCTAGATCTGTGCCCCTGAACTGCATTCTAGGACTCCAAACCACACTTCCACAGAGGCTCAGCCCCTCCACTCCTGACTGACGGGGACCACTGTGAGTGTAGAGTTCAGTCAAAAGTACCAAGAAGCATCCATACCTGGGCTGTAGTTTTATTGTACTTGGTTGCAATTTCCTTGATCCTGGGATCCTCCAGGAGAGAGGGGTCCTCAGGCTTGGCCCTGGAGCAGAGAGATGGGGAAATCAACACTCTTCACCACTGCCACTCAAGACAGCCGGCCACCCTAGCCCTGATCCTCCCACTGACTCCTGGGTGGTTGGTCAGGCTCCTTGACCGAAGCTGGGTCATGATCTACCTGCTGACCCTTTGCAGAAGAATATACATCTATCTCTTGCTCCTAGAAACATCAACCTCCCAGGAAGCCCAGAGGCCCCAGGGAAGGCCTGCAGCCAGCACAGAAGCATTCTCTCTGACAACCAATCATTCCCTTTGGTTATTTCTTATCTCCAACAGTGCTCCCACAGAAGCTCACCAGGGCCTGTCAGGAGAACCAAGGGGACTGTATGCAGTCACCACGATTCCTTTGCGATGGCAGTACTCAATCAGCTTCTCCTGAGTTAGGTATGGGTGGCACTCGATCTGCAACACAAGCAGGAGGGGTGACTATGGCAGTGGACACAAATTCATGTGACGTGGTCAATGTCCCTTTTCTCCCCACACAGAAATGTCTGCCTCCCAGATAAGCTGGAACAACTCTCCACATTTCCCAGATGATGGCCTTCACATTAAAAGCAAGAATAATGTTGTTGCCAATGCTCTATGGCCATAAGACTGTAAGGCCTTCCCTGGCCTTGGCCATTATCAATAGATAAAAGCCTGCAGCTCTCACCAGCTACCCACGGCTCATGTTAGAAGCCGTGTCTTTGCTGACTGGCCTCAAATCCTATCCCTGCAGAGCTTCTACTCTCTGTGGTCCACAGGCTAGAGCCAGGACTGGTAAAACATCATGCCAGCATCCTCCCTTGGGGACGCTTACCTGGTTAACAGCAGGCTTATACTTTAAGCCAGGTTTGTTCAAGATCCTCTCAATCTGAAGAGGGTTGAAGTTGGAGACTCCGATTGCTTTCACCAAACCTTCATCCACCAGCTGCTCCATAGCCTAAAAAGAAAAGAGAGATCTGGGTTCTAAAATGAACTCCAAGAGAACAAGAACCAGAAGCATGTTTGTGTCCAGCACTTTACAGGTGAGCCCTCCCATCTGCGGCTAGACCCTTCTATCTCTCAGAAGCCAAGAGGAAAACTGGACTGGCTTTCATGAGACTTAACAGACAGACACAGAGACGGAATGATCTAAGCACAGGAAGATATGGCAGAGCAGATCACTCACGCCTGGCTTACACACAATAGCAGGGTACCAGCAATAAACACGGGTCTCAGCCAGGGTCATCTTACCGTCCAAGTGTCCACAAAATCGGTGTCACTAGGAATCACGTTTCCTGATGCATCCAGGGGGAAATAGTCAGGCCCAGGCTGTCAGTAACAACAAGCACACACACACAAAATCATCAGTGACACTTCTTCACAGACTTATTAATCTCACAGCACTGCAAACTGTGGAAGATGGTAAGTGGTATATCTGGTAGCCAAGATGAAAAGGAACCAGAAAGTGACCCCGATGGGAATCCCTGTCATGACTGGAGCTGTGAGGGTGTCAAATGGAGATTCAGACATATCCAAGTCTCTGAGCCCAAGCCTAATAACATGGAGAAGGGCGTGTGGGCAGGCCAGGGAATCTCAGGCACTGTGAGTCTCAGTGGCTCTCAGGCCTAGAAAGCTATCACTCTGCTTCTCTCTTGCTGGCTTGTCATAAAAAACACAGGGTGAAAATCTAGTCCCTCGGGCCCCAAGAGACCACGGTAAGCTAAAACAGAGTGGAGGATAAAACCAGTGACCTTTCCATCTGGGTCACCACACAGAAATACAAGAAGTGACTCTGAGATCTGCAGGTCACCACACAAATGAGACTGGCATGCAACGGAGGTGCAGACTCGTGTGTGTGTGTGTGTGTGTGTGTGTGTGTGTGTGCGCGCGCACACACGTGCGAAGGCGTGCATCGCATGCAAGCCCTAGAGGAAACTCAGCGGGGCAGGCTTCACCTACAGCCGTGCACAACAGGGACAACAGCAGTCGTGTTGGCCATATTTACTGTCAGTTTTAAGTTCTGGAGGCACTGAGTGAAAAGAGTGGTGTACCCCAGACTCCAAAGGCTGCATCTGAGCCACCAGCGCCTCAGACAGTGCAGAGAGGCCTGAAGTTGATTTCTAATACGTTTTAGGTGATGACGCTGATGCTGGCCCAGACGCACACCCCAAGCAGCAGAGACAAGATGAGTCAAGCACCTATAAGGTGCTGAGAAGAAAGAGAAGACCGCACCTGAACCGCTCGGATCCACCCCCGTGTGCCTCTCACCTTGAAGCCAGTTGGCCAGTGAATAAGGTAGAGGTCCAGGTAGTCCAGCTGCAGGTCGCTCAGCGTCTTCTGGCAGGCCCCTTTCACCATGCTCTGGTCGTGGAACGTGCACCACAGCTGGAGCCAGCAAACGGCACAGGTTACCCTACCATGCCAATGCCTCTTCCCGGCTGGGAGCCACACAGTCCCAAGGCTGAGGACACACACGCTCTCCTCTCCCCATAACCATGACGCTAGGAGTAGCTGGAGTTTCCAGTTCATACTGCGGATCCCAACTTCCCAAAGGCAAGTGGGGTGGTCAGGGCAAGAGCACCTCACAGAGACTAAACAAGGCACGGCTGTAGATCAGGAGGTGCTAAACACACGCTCTAGGTCTACTTCCCAGCCAAGCTGGTCCACGTGGAGCCAGCATCGCCCTCCAATCTGGGCTCCTTTGTACATCCACAGCCTCTAGCTAAAACTAAAGGCCAGCAGTGAAGCCCAGTTTGTAAACTAACTTAACTCTGTCCCTGAAGTCACTCCTTACAAGGGCAAGTCAACCCCCAACCAGGCTCTCATCTGCAGGTCCAGCAAAGAGATACACAGGTGGACAAGCAACAGGTCCACCACCTGCCCAGCGCTAACCGCCATCATGTTAAGGGTGGATCTGACTGGCAGCTGGGTCCCCCTGGCTGGGAGTGAACTCGACCCCAGCATCCTCACAGACTGGTGGTACCTTGCTGACAATGAAGAGATCCTGGCGCTTCACCACCTGCTCCTTGAGCTTCTCCTGGAGGGCCACCCCCACCTCCTTCTCATTCTGGTACACCTGGGCGCAGTCAATGTGGCGATACCCCATGTCGATAGCAACCTTCACAGCCTCGGTCACCTGGCCAGGAGGAGACTGAAAAGGGAGGAATGTCAGTCATCGATTAAAACCCAAACCAAACAGAGCAGCGCCTGCCCAGAGCCGAGAAAGGACAGTGGGGTTAGTAATCCTGGATCAGGCTCCCGTTCTGAGGTTAGGCCATGTCAGGCCAACACGCATTTATGCTACAGCATTCCAGTCAGCCCCCGACAGGGGTGTCAAGGTGAACGGTGCTCAATTTCACCTCAGCAGAGCCTGACAGCCATGGGCCAGCAGCCTAGGTATGATCCTCTGAAGGCAGAGGCATGAACGCTGTGAGGTTTGGGGTAGCCTGGGCTATACAATGAGGCCTGGGCAGAAGAAAGAAAGAAAAAAAAAAGTACTAGCCGAGATCTATGTAACAAAGGGCACCATTTCATTCAAATAGTTCACGGCATTTATCACAGAACAAGAGCTCAACTGCTGCTGACCCAGGAGGTGGACACGGACACAGACACGTGGTCTCTCAGAGGTAACAGCAGACAGAAGTGAGTGGAAAGGGAAGATGGCTCCTTGCAAGATTATCACCTGAGCTCGGTAAGGAACGTGAGAAGCCTGACCACTGAGGAGGAGGAAGAGGAGGAAGGGCCTGCATGGCCCTGAGCTTCACCAGTCCCTGGACTGCACAGCACTGTTGCCCATCCCCGAGCTGCTCTTGCCAAGACTAGAGAGCCAAACAAGACCCTGCGCTGGGCGCCGCTGAACGAACGCAGCACATTCCTCTGGCGAGCTGGGGCAGAATCGGATGAAAAAGAAAACTCCCCAAGGCCATCAGCAGCCGCCAACGTCTGTTTTGTCTGGAGCCTTGTGAACAAAACAGTCAGGGGATAAAACAGCAAACAGCAGAAGAAGCCCATCCCTGGCACCTGTGGGCAGTGGTCTTTGCTCCTCACCCAGTGGGGAAGGACCTGCCCGGGGTGGAAGGGCCACAGCGTTCTTAGGACCGAGTTACCTTCACTATGTGCCTTTAGACTGCTTGGCCCCCTCTCATTTCCCTGGAGGACCCAAGAGTGCACCTGTAGCTTAGCTTCTCCACAGGTTCCTCCTGTGGTTAAAGGAACTATCTCGGCCTATGCAGGGAAAGGCTCTCCCCGGCAGGGCCCTCTGGGGCAGCCAGACACAGCCATGGCTGGTACTAGCTGTGAGGGAAAAGGAAAATCCCTGCTTGAGAAAGACCACACAAGAGGGGCCTGGAGAGTGTGTGTGTGTTTCTCCTGCCTCGGACATACGATGAATTTATAGCAGGATCCAGGGCCCTTGTGCTGACTCTCATGCTTGCCTTGTAGGAAGCCTACTTAGAGCCTGGCAGAGCTTGGCTTTGGATAGAGAGCTGGGCACAAGGTCCAGGCTGGGCAAAGCCACCCGACATTTGCCACAGCCACTCACACAGAAGCAGGAACATGACGTGAGCCGAGCGGGGCTATGGTACTCCATTTCAGGACCTGCGCCCACCCGCTGAGGAATCGTCCTGGAGTCCTTTGCTGGGAGAATGAGGGTTTGCAACTCCTTGAGAGAATAGGGTCTCAAATGTCTCAATTCTGGTAACCTAATTTATAACCCAGAATGGAATCCAAACCGTGAAGCTAGTGACTGTCATGGCTACTGCAATGAGGCCCCACCCCTACCACAACTTTTAACCTGGCTTTTCTGTTCCTCCAAGCTAGAGTGCAGCGTGCACTGAGACTACACTGTCTCGGAGCATCTGACGCCAAACCAAAACCCACAGGAAAAAATTCTGTGTGATGTTCTCACGGGAAGACAAAGACAGATAAAGGCTCAAAGCGCAGGAGGTCAGGAGAAAGAACACTGCTTCCAGGGGCTTCCTTCCCACACAGGCCAGAACCCTGGTGGCTTAGTAAACAGGCTTAAATGTACCACCTCCCCAAGTCTGACAGAAAACCCACAGAATGATCACAATGTGCCACCTTTCATGCCCTACCCAGTCGCCACAAAGAGCACTTCCCACTGCTGGATTCAGAGAAACCAGCCTCACTTGTTTGTTTTGATGGTATAACCTCGTCTCACAGTTCAAGAACTTCAACGGTGACTCCAAGAGATGAAGACTGAACCCTCAGGAATGGCCTTTTCCCCAGCCTTAGAACACTGAAAGCCCACAGCCTAGTTCAGCAACAACACTAATAAAACGTGTTCTACTGTTATCAGTCAATAAAGCTGTCCGGATTTTAAGACACATCTCCACTCCACAGAGATGTAGATCCAGGACCGGCCCTGCATAGACAAGATAAATTTGATTATTTTTTTTTTATCTTAAATATGGAAAGGTTGAGGAGTGTAGCCTGGTCACTGGCAGGCAGGGAAAACCAAACTCCTACTTCAATGAGCACAGCATTTCTCCCTGACCACAGGCTCTAGGACTGTCAGTGGACACTTGCTTTAACTCATGAAAGGGCAGGAGGACCCTTGCACAGTTTTCTTCTAAGGACAAGTACTATTATCCCAGAGAGGCGAAAATCACACTCAAAAAGCAAGCAAAGAAAATATATCACAGCTTAAGAATGCCATGTGACCCTGTGAAAGGGAATACAGGGCGTGAGCACATATATAGTAGTTTTATCTGAGATACTAAAATCCAATTGGGATACAATTAGGCAAAAAGAAAAAAAAAGTTCACCTCAAGAGACTCATGGTTTTGAGGCACAGAGGGCATTAACTGGAAAAAGAGTCTGAGAACACAGCTGTCCCTACATTCCTAAGCAGCAATTCCTAGCCTACGTGTGGACAGAGACAATGGCCGTGTCCTTCAAAGATTTTTAACTAGGTCAAAACATTATCTGTAAAAGGGCCTGGTGGTCTGTATCAGCTCAGCTCTGCCTTAAAGGCCTCCTGACCACACAATACTTAAACAGTATTTTAATGTAATACTTATTGTATTATTTAGCATGCATTTGGGGGGGTCCAGAGGGCAGGCAAGTTGGCCAGGAAGAAAGTCCATGCAAGTAAGAGTGTCTCCCAACTGCCTGAAATCCTCACCTCCCAGGAGAAACGGATTCCCTCAAGGGAAGAGTGGATCATACCCTGTCAAGAGTCCCGCTGTGGTCTGTGAGGTACCAGGTGGCCACAGATGAGGTTCCAGAACAAGAGACCGCACCCACACACCCTCTGTGACCGTCACAGTGACTATGATATACTGTGTCATCTATGAAGGAACGCCACACATGTGCAAGGAAAGTATTAAGTTGATATTCTTTTTTTAAAAAGGGAAATCTGGAAGTCTCGGCTGTCCTCCTGTCTCTCACTGCCACGCTTCGGCCCTCCACGCTCTCTGCACCAACCTCCCCCTGCCCCCAGACACAGGCAGACATTTTCTTCACCCTGCCCTTACTCAACATGAATTCTGGATCCATTCTACAAGCCAGGCGCTGCGGGAAGTGACAGGAATATCTGTGAAGAAGGCAGAATGATCTATACATAAAAATGTATGTAATTTTAAACAAACGCCCGGCTTTCTGGGGCTGTTGCATCCGCTCTAGCCACTGGCTTATGAATGTTTACTCATATTTACCCGAGAACTGATCTCAAAATGCTTTTCTAAAGTTATGAGCTTGGTTTTTAGAGAAATGGGACAGAATTAAAGTATCAGCATCCCACCCAGATTGAGGGTCGTGTATTACAAAACCACTGTAGTTACGTGTGCCTGCCTTTACTGTGCTGTTTACTACAGCTGGGAAACCATCTTTCTTATCATTCCAATGCACAGAATTTAATCTGGTATGATGGTTCTCATTCAATCACATCTTTACAGTCACCAAGGACCCTCTGGAAGGAAACGAAAGCCGCACTTGCTAATCTACTGGCTTAGAAACACATTCAGAGAAAGACAAGTCTATGACTTGTTTCTTATTCACCATATACATTACCCACTTTAACTGTAGTCTGGGTAGAAACAGACTGTCCAGTTTCAAACCATCTGAACTCAACCCTGCATGATTTTCTCTTTCCTTCACTGTGTCTAAGTGCTTACATACAGCCCAGGTTCACCCATACTCCAGGTTCTTAAAGATCCAGGTCACAGCAGTAGCTTAAGAGCTGGGTTTTTCTGCTTCAGCAATACCACCAAAACTGGTTCCTTATTTTCCAAATAATCAAATCAGTTATAATTTTTAGTTTTTAATTATCGGTTCTTTCTTTTTGTATTTCACTCTAACGTATCAGGCCGTCTTCTCAACCCTGCTGTGTTGTGTTGGGGTTTGGGGAGGGTGGCACCCAGCAAAGCGGAAACCAGATTAATTCTAGAGGAGTTCCGCACCCGTTAAGAGCTGCACTCAGCGATTTAAGGAAAAGAGAAACAGGCTGGTTCACGGCAAACTCTCGCCTCCTAATTTAATTATCTCAGGCCTATCGGCCCAAGTGGCTCATTCCCGAGAGGGCAACTTCTGCGCCAAGTGAGGTCAATTCACTCGTGAGGTTGGGGCGCCACAGGTGCCAGATGACAAATCTAGAGCCCTGCTTCAGTTCCTCTCACCCCGGTCCCCGTGGGTGTGTCTCCACCTGGGGCACCCACGCGGACTCGCGCAATGCTCGCCCGGAGCCCAACACGCGGGGCCGCGGCCCGATGCGCCCACAGGCCCCAACCACCGGAGCCCGGCTCCGCGCAGGCCGCTCAGGGTCACCCAGCCCAGCGGGTGGCGGGCCACGCCCTGATGAGCACCTACCTTCCAGGTGCCCAGGCCCAGGGTGGGCATCTTGGTGCCGTTGTTGAGTTCCAGATGGCTAGCCATGATTGCTGCAAGTTACACACAACGACCCGCAAGAGTGCAGCGCTGGCTCCGGCGCGCACCTTTAAATAGCCCCAACAGCCTGCAGAAAGGACGCCTGCGATTGGCGCACGGCTAAGAGACCGCGCTTTCTGATTGGTCTCGTCCGTGGTCCTTAAAGGGTCAGCGAGGATGCTTCTTTCCCTAGGTCCTAAAGGCACGGAATTCTCCAGCTGCTTTGCGCCCCACGTGGCAGAGTGTTTGCCTGCTGTTGAAGCACCAGACTGAACGCTCTGAAAATAACCGGCCCTAGAGATAAGGAGACTGGGATAAGGTTTTGGTTTCATTTTAGAGGCCAGAAGAAGACGCTTGTGTCTTTTCCTAATCTCAGAATAACACTCTTCTGGAATCCTGCACATCTTGTTTTGAAGCTGATGGAGCAGATAGGCGTCAGGTGTACTTAAGAGCTTTTTTTTCCCCCCTTATGTTAAAAGTTAAGCTTCAGGTGTATTTAAGCCTCCCCTTCCCCCAGCCCCCTCAATTGAAATGATTGTAACCAGCTTTGCAGAATACTACAAAATGCCCGCTTGTCGTAGCTTTCTACCATTACCAGTGTCTGAACATGCTCAATCTGGTTCAACAAGCCTTGATGCGAAACCCAACAACCGTTAGCTATAAACCCTCATAAGCTTGATCTCCGGATCACACATAAATGATTTGGGAAAGTAAAACTGTTGAGAGGGCAGGTTCCAGTATAGCAAGTTGGCCAAACTCTCTCTGGAAGAAAAGTGAACAGGCAGAATCCCATACTAGGAAAAGTCCGTTGTCATACAGCAATGATTCCAAATTAAGGGGACACAAAACAAATGAATCAGTTGGTATTGGGTAGAAAAACAAAGACTTTCCCTGAAATAATCGGAGTTGCCCCAAGAACAATGGCGGCAATTTTGGCACTCTTCCAACACCCCTCTGCGTGATGCTCTGTTTTGTCTGAGTCTCCTTCTGCTGGGTTATGCTTCAGTCGCCCCCCTGATTACGCAACACAGACAACTGCATCTGCAGAGTAATGAGTCAGGAACCCCACCTCTCTAAGTGCCATTCTGGTGATTTTCCAGTTGGTGCCCTCCTAAAAGGTGGCATTCTTCCACTCCCATCCCCGGGAAAATTTATAAAGAACAGATATTTTCCACTTGGATTTTGTTAACAAAACAAAACCCCACAGCTGTTGGCATGTGGAAGTTCTTGTGTAATTTTTCTCTAAATAGTAGAATTTGAATTTGAGTGTAGTGTTGGGGATTAGGTTTGTGTAAGATAACAGGTGACCTGACACCCGCCACTTGTCCTCTGTGAAATCCCTCTTGGCGTAGAGACTTCTCTGCCATTTGAACTCCCTGGATCCAAACACCAAGAGCTAATAATTTGTGAAGCAATGCGCTTGCTCTGTGCGGCAGCCCACCTCTCTTTACTTGGCATTCAGAAAGTGAGGGGGAAAGGACCGAGATGATGTAGCCCACCTGGGTGTTTAATGAGATCCTGTCTCAAAGATAAAGGGGACAGTACCACCACCACCAAAGCACGCATCTTTGGTGACAGATCGGTGATATAACAGAAGAGTCATCACCAGTTAGAGAAATGCACTATGCAGCAAAAGCTTTGTTATTGCAAAATAAACTAAATATAATGTTTGATCCTCTAAAACAGTATTTTGCCTGGGCTACTCAATGTAGACAGATATACCCATGGAAGGGCTACTCAATATAGACAGATGTACCCGTGGAATTCTCCTAGCAGGCACAGGGCTAAAGTTGACACACTGTTTCATTAGTCTCCTGGCAACTCCCATAATCTTTGTAAAATTTATTGGGCATGTATCAAATTCTTCTTTAAAGAAGAATATAGCTGGGCGGGAGTAGCACACACTTTTGATCCTAGCACTCAGGAGGCACGCAGATCTCTGTGAGTTTGAGCCCAGCCTGGTGTACACACACACACACACACACACACACACACACACACACACACACACACACACAGAGGGGGGGGGAGTGTTCCAGGACAGCCGGGGCTATTAGAGAAACCCTGTTTTGAAAAACAAAAACAAAATAAATAAAACTATTAAATAAATAAGAATATAGGCAGGCATGATAGAGCATGCTGCTATTCCCAGCACTCAGAAGGTAGAGGCAGGAGGATCTCTGTGAGTTCCATAGAAGACCCTTAAAAGTGAACTTCCTTTACTAGGAAGCTTAACACACTCCGACAGTGAATTCCCACCACAGGCATGTTTTGAGGATAGAAGAGAACATGCATGCAAGCATGCATACATGCACGCATGCACGCACACATGCACACACGCACACATGCACACACGCACACATGAGGGTGATGGAGGGGAGAGAGAGACTGTAGTTATACATGAGAGAGGTGGATACTGCCTAAGACTCTATTCCCAGGGGATGTTACTTGCTCCTACTTTGTCCCAGCACTGCACAGACTTCTTTGTGTGCGTGTGCATACAAAAACCAGCGCAGTGCACATACAGTCAATCTGCAAACATCCAACACTAGCAAGAAATAAACATTAAACATGGCCATTAAACATGAAGACAGAATAGACACAAAGAAGAGTGTGTTTGAAATGATGCTAAAATAAAAATGGACACAAAGTGTATAAATAGGAGTTTACACACAATGCAAATGTTTAATGACAAGTTTAATGAAGGTAGAGAAGACATACAACTTTTGAGAAAGGAAGAAGGCATAAGAAAAGAGGATACCATTGGTCAGACTATTTCCTTTGTAAACACATTTCTTTTTGCAATTAAAAAACAATCTTGGGGTTGGGGATTTAACTCAGCAGTAGAGCGCTTGCCTAGCAAGCGCAAGGCCCTGGGTTCGGTCCCCAGCTCCAAAAAAAAAAAAGGCCAATCTTTAGGGTTGGAAACATGGCTCTGTGGCTAACAGCACTGGCTGCTCTTCCCAGGACCCACATGAAGATTACAATTGCCTGTTATTGCAATTCCAGAGGATCTTGATCCTTCTGGATTCTGCGGGCACCTATACACATCTTGTATATATTCATACACACACACACACACACACACACACACACACACACACACACACACACACACAAATAAACAGTAAATCTTAAAAAAAAAAAATCTGTTTTAAGGACAACCTCCTTTTAGCTATCAGATGCCCACAGTATAAAAGCTTGAGTTTCTTGAGTCCACAGTACTATTCATAATGATACAACTTTGTGAATATACTAAAAGCCACTGCATTGTATTTTTTTAAAATGAATTTTAAGATGTATGGATCCTGCCTCCATAAAGCAGCTATGCGCAAAGCAGCCAAAGTCACTTACTGCACAGCTTGCCAGGGTGGGTGGAGGTGAGCTTACTTTCACACAGTCACTTGGGACGCAGGGTATAGAGGTTTCCTCTGTTTATTGTTTCAACCCAAGTCTTCAGAGTTTGTGCCAAGAGAGCTAAAGTAAGGGGAGAGTCTCGCATTGTTCAGATCTGGAAACGGTGCACATCCCTTCCATTATCATGTATTGGCCAGACCTAGGCAACAGGCCTCGTGTCCTAGTTTGCTTTCTAGAGCTGTGATAAACACTGACTAAATCCACATGGAGGAGGAAAGAGTTTATTCACCTTCAGCTCCCGATCAGAGCCCTCCATTTAGGGAATTCGGGACAGGAGCTCAGTCGAGCAGGAGCAGAGTCATTTCTTGTTTCCCATGGCTTACTCAGCTTTCTTCCTTACATAACCCAGGACCACTTGCCTAGGGGATGTCACCACCCATAGTGGTGGCAGCTACCAATCAAGAAAATGCTCCCCAGACAGGACAATTTGATAGAAGCATTTTCTCAGTTGAGGCTCTCTCTTCCCAACTGACTCTAGTTTGTGTCAAGTTGTCAAAAAACTAACCAGCCCACTTTGCCTATCTGCAATGGTCTGAGAAAGTGTCACCATTATGGGTTAGAAAGCAAGGGTACCTGGGAGAGAGGAAGGGCCATGAAGCTCTTCCACAATGACAACTACTGAGTTTTCAGCATGCTTGAAGCACTGTATTAGCACTGTACAAATGTTACCCAGAGGAAAGGCTGTTGCCAATTGTAATACCTGCCGTGATTATAACACCACAGAGGTTACCTATTCCATGAGCCGTATGTACATGCTTCATTATCCCTGACTATAATACATGTAACATGTAGCAGAGCTAGGGCTTCAGTCACGAGATAAATTGCTAATGTCTTGCTCAAAGTAAATGTATGGTCATGATTTGAGCCCAAGGAATTTGACTACAGAGCTGTGGTGACCAGTGTTGATTTTTAATTTGGCAGCATCTAGCATCACCCGGCAGCTGGGCCTCAGGGAATGCCAGTGCGTGGAAAGGGTGCTAGTTTTGATTATAATAATTGTTGTCGTGGGTAGGACCATCCCCTAGTAGAGACAGGAACCTGAGCACCAGTACACATTCAGCACCGCCTGCTTTCTGATAGTGGGTACCATGTGACCAGTTGCTTCAAGCTCCTGCTGCCTTGATTTCCCTGACAACCTTAAGTTCTAAGTGGAAACAGACCTCTTTTCCCTTCAGTTGCTTTTGTTAGGGTATTTTAATCACAGAAAAGCAAACCAACACAGAACCCAGCGCTCAGTGACAACAGTGACTTTCAATTTGTTAAATCAAGATTCACAGTAAGGATTAGATCTCATAACACAAGATATAGAGACATGTGAATAAAGACACCTTAAGAGGGGTAGAGTTGCGGCTCAGTGGTGGCTAAGAACACTGACTGATCTTCCAGAGGACCTGAGTTCAGTTCCCAGCACCCACATGGTGGCTCATACCACGTGTATGGTATGCTTCTGTTCCTAGCTTCTGTTCCAGGGATTCTTTGCCCTCTTCTGGCCTCTGTGGGCATTGCACTCGTGTGGTACATCATATACATCCAGGCAAACACGAATACACATAAAATGAATGAAATCTCAAGAAACCTTAAGAGGTGGGTATATAACATGTTGTGCGGCTGTATGGTCTATTCTTTACGTGTGTGGTATATTCTAGTGTTTCATACTTCTGTTCTTCTGTCTGTCTGTCTGTCTGTCTGTCTGTCTGTTTTCCTTTCAGTGCTGAACTAAATTCAATCTGAACATGAGATTTCATAATCCACTAAAGAACTGCTGCCCACAATTTGAAAACTGTTGCCCTTCTTTCTCTTCAGGTTTCCCCTGAAGTCTTAACTCCCGCATCAGGAAAGCTGCAACAGTATCACACAAAGAGCACAGTGACAACTCAAGAGATGACAGGAGATGTTCATCTTGGGCTGAGGTCTGAATACCTTGTGCAGTGATTATAGAGCTAACCTGAAGGCGACGGGGTCTTTGGGAGGTGGACCATGGTTGGTGGAAGTACGACATCAGGGGCGGGCCCTTGGGGATTAGAGATTATTCCTGCCCAGGGTTCTGGCTTGCTCTTTGTGCAGGTTGTTTGTTGATTTGACCCAAGCTAGGCTCATCTGGGAAGAGGAAACTTCAACTGAGAAAATGCCTCCATCAGACTGGCCAATGGGCAAGTCAGCGAGACATTTTCTTGATTGATGATTGATGTGGATAGACCCAACCCACTGTGGCCAGGTGGTCCTGGAATAGGCACATGCATGCGCATGCGCACACACATGCGCACAGGTAGTCTTGGAATTCACGCTCGCATGCACGCACGCGCTGAGCAAGCCATGAGAAACAAGCCAATGGCAATATTCCTGCATGCCGCTGCTTCAGTTCCTGCGTTGAGTTCCTGGCACGGCATCCCTTTATAATGTGTCAGACTGTAAGCTGACACAAGTCTTTTCTTCTTCAGGTTGCTTTCGGTCATGGTCTTCATCAGAGCAACAGAAAGCCAACTAGGACACTCTTGCTGCTTCCTGTTCCACCATTGGCAAACTACTGCCTCACACTTCTGCTGCCATGGAACTACCTCACCATGCCTTCCCCAACATGATGAACTGAAATCCTTGTGAGCCCAATTCAATCCACCATGTTGTTTCTGTCAGGTAGTCTGTTCACAGTAACTAACACAGTGATTGTCTTGCCGTATCTCTCCTTCCACCCATCCTTCAGTTTTGTCACGAGACTCTTGTTAGTTTTTTAGATCAGGGATACAGGACATGGCAAGAGAGGAGGAAGCAGCAGTCACAGGGCGCTCAGAGGGTCTTAGCCCCGCCCTCGAGGGAGAGGAGACTCAAGATATAGGAAATGGGTCTGCAGGAGTGCTGGCTCCAGTGAATCAATATTTGTTCCTGTTTGTGAGGGCAGGTTTAAACGACAAACATCCCCGAGTTAACTGTAAGTATTATTTCCTCCAATAGATAGGGGAGGACAATGAAAACAAAAGGATAAACCAACCAACATGTGGATTTTGTCAGTCTCACCCTGACTGTGGCAGGTTGGTGTGGATGACATCGTCCACTGTTTGCTCCATTCCTCTTAGCAAGAGGGGCTTCCCAGGCTTTACCCCTACAACCTCCCCCCACCCCCAGAGACAACTACCTACATTTCTTTCTCTCCTTTCAGAATAAGTATACTGAGGTTTGTTGATTTAATTTTCCCCAATCCAAGCACTTGTTAAATGGCTTTTCCTTGAAACGTTGGTGAAGTGGAAGTTTCCAGTTGGTCATGTGATGTAGACTCACGTGATGTCTCCTTGAGGCAAGACCTATGAGAGGACACATGCTGTTTGGATAGAGAGCACGTGTCTATAAATAAGACCCAGCAGACAGGGTTCTTGTATGGCTAGATTGCAACGCTTCATTCGTTGGTCTTGAGTCTTTGCTGATCTTCCATTCACCGAGAGAGGCACAACAGATTGCTCCTGGCATTTCGGCTGGTCCTGGTCACTCCCACTGACTCGTGCTGATTTGGCAGAGGCCTGGCAGTGTTTTCTAGATTGTTCCACCATTGCTGATTAGTGTTTGGTAACACTTTTAAACTGGATTGGTGGTATCCGGACAAACAGAATGGAATTGCCCCAAAGAACTACTTCTGAACAGATCTACATCCTTTTGTCCTGTTTCCCATCTTTTCTCCCCTACCCTTCGATGGTGGGCTAGAAGCAGGGTCAAAACATTTGAGAACCCTTATTAAAGTAGGGTTTGAAAAAAATCTAAGCCTACACTTTGGTATTTCATTCAGCCTGGATCTTTTTTACCATCGATTGGTTGATTTTGAGCCTGGTCTTCCCATGTAGTTCAGGCTGGCTTTGAAGATGTGACCCTTCTGCCTTAGCCTTCAGTGCTGGAATTACAGGTGTGCGCCACCACGCACGGCTTGATTATTGAAACGTGTGGGCCTTCCTCTAACCCTTAAAGTTTTCTCAGAAGAAAATACCCCGCTCACCACATGCCACTTTGATCATCAGAGGAGTAAGAACTGAGTGGCAGTGGCAGGGATCTTGGCACTGGGCAATCATTACTGCCTGGCAGTAGTTCTTGGCTGTTGTATTACCAAGAGTCGACACCTGTATGTGTCTGTCTGTGTCTATTCCCTTTAGTTTCTCATCATGAAAGCTCTAGAAAGAGCAGGTGAAGCCAGCATTTCAACTAAAATGACTTTTCCACCCTTCTCCTACTTTTCCTTCTCTTCCTCTTCCTCCTCCTCCTTTCTTTTTTCACAGTCCTGGTTCACCCTCCAACAGTTCTTCATCCCATCCCTCTTGTCTCGGAGAGGGTGCTCCCCACCTCCCCAAGCCTCCCCTTTCCCTGGGGCCTCAAGTCTCTCAAGGGTTAGGGCATCTTCTCTCACTGAGGCCAAACCGGGTAGTCCTCTGCTGTACATGTGTCAGGGGCCTCATACGGCTAGCGTATGCTGCCTCGTTGGTGGCTCAGTGTCTGAGAGATCTCCGGGGTCCAGGTAAGTTGAAACTGCTGGTCTTCCTATGGGATTGCCCTCCTTCTCAGCTTCTTCCAGCTTTTCCCTAATTCAACCACAGGGGCCACCAGCTTCAGTCCATTGGTTGGCTGTATCTGTCTGCATCTGACTCTTTCAGCTGCCTGTTGGCCGTCTCAGGGGGGCAGTCATGCTAGTCTCCTGTCTGTAAGCACACCATTAGCATCAGTAATCGTGTCAGGCCTTAGAGCCTCCCCTTGAGATGGATCCCATGTTGGGCCTGTCACTGGACCTCCTTTCCCTCAGGCTCTTCTCCATTTTTGTCCCTGCAGTTCTTTTAGACTGCATGGACAATTTTGGGTCAGATTTTTTGACTGTGGGATGGTAACCCCATCCCTCCACTTGATGCCCTGTCTTTCTACTGGAGGTGGACTTGGTAAGTTCCCTCTCCCCACTGTTGGGCATTTCATCTAAGGTCCCTCCTGAGTCCTGAGCACCACTCACCACCCAAGTCTCTGGTACATTCTAGAGCCCCCCCTGCCCTGAGGTTACCTGTTTCCATTCTTTCTGCTGGCCCTCAGGGCTTTACTCCTGATGCCCTCCCCCCAGTACCTGATCACGCTGCCCTTTTCCCTTCTTGTCTCCTTTCCCCCTAGGTCCTTCCCTCCCTCTGTCCCTCATGATTGCTTTCTTCCTCCTAAGTGGAATTGAGGCATCCTCACTTGTTAACCTTCTTGAGTTCTGTGGATTGTATCCTAGATATTTTGTACTTTTAAAGCTAATATTCACTTATTAGTGAGTTTATACCATGCATGTCCTTTTGGGTCTGAGTTCTCTCACTCAGGATGATATTTTCTAGTTCTGTCTTCCTGCAAAACTCATGATAACCTTGTTCTTAAGAGCCGAATAGTATTCCATTGTGTAAATGAACCACAATTTCGACATCCATTCTTCCACTGTGGGACACCTGGGTTGTTTCCAGCTTCTGGCTATCACAAATAAGGCTGCTATGAACATAGTGGAACATGTGCCCCTGTGGCATGGTTGGGTATCTCTGGGTTTATGCCCAAGAGTGGTATAACTGAGTCTTCAGGCAGATCTACTTTCAATTTTCTGAGGAATCTCCAGATTAATTTCCAGAGTGAAATTAATTTCCAGTTTCCAGTCCCACCGGCCATGGAGGAGTGTTCCTCTTTCTCCACATTCTAAGATGACTTTAAAAACACACACATTAATTGAAAGAGACGCAGCATACTTGTCCCAGAGTGTATGTGGCAGTCAGAAGACAACTTGTGGGAATGGATTCTCCCTCCTTCCACCAAGTGAGTCTTAAAAACCCAACCTAAGTTGTCATGCGTGGCAACCGGTGACTTTGCCTTCTGAGCCTTTCCACCAGCCCAAGAAAACCTTTATGAAATTAAATAAAAAATGTAAACTGCACTTACTAATTTCTTTTCGGTGTGAGGATGGTGTACATGTGGGAGTGAGAAGACAGCTCCTGAGCCTGTCCTGTCCTACCGTGAGGTTTGCATGGACTGAACCCGTGTCGTCAGGCCTAGAGGCAAGCATCCGGATGTACTGAAGCATTTCACCAGCCCAACAGAGAGAGGTTGGCGGGCTACTCTAGGAGGTATGGCTAGGGCTTACAACTGCTGCTATGTGCTAAGGCCTTGTGGTTCTGTGGCAAGAACCTCGAGCGTCTGACACTTCCTGAGCGAGAGGCTCAAGGTTATTTAGTGGCAAGCGAAGAGACCTGTGAAATGGTGCAGAAAACAGGGCCTGGGCCGGAGAACAGCGCACACCTTGCTCTTTGACTTAGGAAGAGAGTGGTAAAACCAACAGAACGTCCTACTAATTGGGGCTCTGGTCTCTGGGTGGGGCAGAGGTGTTAGAGACTATTAAAGCCAGATGCAAAACTAACATATATATATATATATATATATGTATATATTTTTACCTCAGAACTGCCTATCTTGGCCTTGTGTGTGCATGTGTGTGTGTGCATGTGTGGTGGGGGATGAGGGTGTGCAGAGGTTATGAGTTAGCCTCAGATGTCATTCCTCAGGTACCACCATCTTGTTTTTAGAGACGGTGTCTGTCTCACTGAGAGCTGAGGCTCACTGGTTAGGCAAGGCTGACTGACGTGCCATAGGCAACTGTCTGCCCCTCTCCACCTCCAGAGTGCATACCACCATGACTGTCTATTTATTGTTGGTGCTAGAGATCAAAATCAAATCCCCATGCCTACGTGACAAGTACCTTACTTACTGATCTGTCTGACACCCCAACTCTGGAGTCTTGGCATTTTTAAGTGGGCCATGAAGCAGTTTCTCTCTCCCCATCTGCATGGACTTTGTGTAGAAGGGCTAGGACCACAGGCATGTGTAGGTGTATGTGCAAGGCTCCTATAAGAGATTCAAGTGCAGGTCCTTAACACTCATAGAGTGAGTACTCAATCTGCTTGGCCATCTCCCCAGCCTGAGGCTGGCTTTTATTCTGAATGTAACTAACAGGAATGTGGAAGGATTTCAACAGGGAAATATCATGTTCTGATATACATTATAGAATGGTCATTCTAGATGCCATGTGTAGCCTAGATGTGGGGATGAGGTACAAGAGGGGAAGGGGAGAGACCCGCTAGTCGCAGCCTGTAGTGCTCTAAAAGAGGTGAGAGGGTCTAGGTCATGGGTGGTGTCACACTCTTAGTTTGCTGGGTAGTAGTCAGGGATGGGATCCAGCATGCAGGATGTCAGTTCAGGAGGATGCTTGACATCAGCACCCACGAAAGGGAGGGGTCTGAAGATGAGGAAGCATAGGGTAAAATCCATTTTCATATAGGTCCAATATAGCTTTTTATTGATGTACTGAGAGCTATGGTGTTTTCATAGTCCAGAGATGTCCCTGGTTATACCAAGATGACCATAAAATTCAGCAAACCATGAAATTTGTTGTGCACTGAGTGTGGGCCACATTGGAAGAGGTATGCCATTGGGCAAGGCAACTGTCTATCAGAGGGTCTAAAAGATGAAGGCCGTGTGCCAATAGAATTCCCAGGTATTCTTACTGTGTCACCTTACAAAGTGTCACCCCATTTAGAGACAGAACAGTTAGTCCTGAAGAGTACAGAGGTGTAGGGATGGACAGCACAGGTCCTCAAAGCTTTACTGAGAATAGCAATGAACAAGGACCCCTCCTGTCCAGCCTTGGACCCTATTACACTATACACAAAGGACTACACCATATACAAAGGACTTTGATTCGATGTGTGGCTCCCACTTCCTGACTTCCTGATCCCTGATTTTCAGAATAAAACTCACACCTCAGTGTATGCTTTATAGACTAGAGCATCCATTAGGGAAGGTATCAGATGAGAAACCTGGTTTGGTGGTCTCCATTGCTGACTGAGTGGAGAGTCATGTCAGCCTTGCTAAGTCATGATTCTTTTTTTTTTTTTAACATTTATTTATTTATTTTATGTATATGTGTATACTGTTGCTGTCTCTAGACACACCAGAAGGGGACATCAAATCCCTTTACAGATGGCTGTGAGCCACCATGTGGTTGCTGGGAATGGAACTCAGGACCTCTGGAAGAGCAGCCAGTGCCCTTAACCACTGAGCCATCCCTCCAGCCCTAAGTCATGATTCTTGCTTCTAGCTCGTGCACAGCCACCATCACTTGCGCGGCTCTTCCTCTTCTCATGTGCCTAGCATACCAGCCATGACCAGAAGGCGGATGCCAAAGCCAGATCAATATTAATGGCATATTCCATGCTGGATTATCTGCTACAGCATTGACATGACATGCATTTTTTCTAGCTCAAAAGCAGTGCATAGATCTATAAAGACAAAAAAGGCCCAATCCTTCTCCAAGGAGACTGTGAGTAAATATCCTAGGGGTGCTTCAGATGGTTGTCAACCTTGGAGTTGACAGGAGACTTATGCTTTACTAACAAGCACTTACACCTACTCCTTGTCTTCTCCCGACTCATTGTCAGAGAGGCTCAGGCTGTGCGTTTTGTCCTCCTTCCTCTCTACAAGCTTGCTCGGAAGATGTTTCACCAGCCAGAGGCCCAAGGGTCTGCATTCAGTCTCCTCTCGCCGTCTCTCCTGCTGTAATCACGGCACTGGAAGAGTTAACACGGGGCAAGGGAATGAGGGCTGCGTGGGAACAGGGGTGGGCTATCTCAGCCTCCTAGCAGGCCTTTTAAGTACTGTGGAAATGAAACCCATGAAAGAAGTCTTGTTGGCTGTTGTGAGAGTCATCAGTTTCATCAGAATGAGGACTTTGAGTCATCATTTTTTCTTTCAAGAAGTTTTTGTTAAGGAACGAGAGCACACACCACAGAAAAGCACTGAGTGTGCAGAGCTGGAAGCCCTTGGCGGGGCCCGGGACCTGTTCTCCCTCATTGGAAAACAATAGAAAAGATGATTGTTAGATCCATCTGGCCAGCCTCACCATTTGTAAGGTTAGCCACAAATCATTTCTATGACTTTATCATTTTTGTTAGGGAAATAAAAGTCTAATGCCCACAAGTTTGTTTTCTACTATATGCATAATTTAGAGTATATCTATTTAGCTTATAATTTTGTTAATCATGGGGGGTGGGGGATACGTGTCACAGTATACAGAGAACAACTCTCAGGTGTCAGTTCTCTTCTGCCACGTGGGTCCCAGAGCTTGAACTCAGGCTATCAGGCCTAGCAGCCGATGCCTTTACCCACTGAACCATCCCATCAGTAGAGGGTGTGTGTTTTAATATATACTCGCGCACAGAAGATGGGGAGATCATATGTAGAGAGGGCAGGGGAGAGAGAAGGGAGATCGGCTGGGGAAGGGCAATCTCTAGGACTTGCCAGAGATCTGGGATGGCGAGAGGCCCCAGAGGGTCTATGGGGGTGAGTCTAGCTGAGATTCCTTGCAGTGGGAGACATGGATCCTGAGGTGATCATTTCCTGTAGCCAGGCAGGACTCCCAGGGAAGGATAAGGACAGCGAGCTACCCACAAAGCCTTCAGCCCAAAATGTGTCCTCCCTACAAGATGCGCAGGGGCAAAGATAGAGCGGAGACTAAGGGAATGGCCAACTAATCTCTGCCCCACATGGTGACCCATCTCATGGGCAAGAGCCAATCCCTGACACTATTAGCAATACTCTGTTATGCTAGCATAACTGTCCTCTGAGAGGCTCCACCCAGCAACCAATGGAAAGGAATGCAGAGACTCACACCCAAACGTTAGATGGAACTCAGGAGGTCTTACGGAAGAATTGGGAGAAAGATTGAAGGAACAGAAGAGGACAGGGACTCCACAGGAAGATCTACAGAGCCAATTAACCTGGACCCTTGAGGGCTCCCAGAGACTGAGTTACCAACAAAACAGTGAACACAGGCTGAACCTAGGCCCCTGTATATAGGTAGCAGATGAGCAGCTTGGTCCCCAACAACTGTCCCTGAGCCTGTTGCCTGCCTGCCTGTGAATCCCATAGTCCTAAATGGACAGTTTTGTCTGGCCTCAGTGGGAAAGACAAAGGCACTTGTCCCAGGGCAACTTGATATGTGTGTGTAGGGCAGGTGGAATTGACGTACAGAGGGGGATTTCTTCTCAAAAGACAAGGTAAGGTGAAATGTGGGGAGTACTTGAGAAAGGGGGTACTGGGAGGAGAGGAGGAAGGGCTGATATTGGGTTGTAAAGCAAATAAATAAATCTAATAAAAAAAAGATTTTTTCCCACTAAATAAAGTCCACTCAGAGGCTTAATTAAAAAAATCTGTAATTACATTGATTCTCTCTACCTCTCCTATGTGTGTGAATATGTGTATGTGTCTGTGTATGTGTCTGTATTTGTGCCTGAGTGTGTGCCTCTGTGTGTGTGTGTGCCTCTGTGTGTGTGTGTGTGTGTGTGTGTGTGTGTGTGATAGGACAACTTGCAGGAGTCTGTCCTTATCTCTCACCGTGTGGAGCTCGGGGATCGAACCCAGAATGTCACCCTTGGTGGCAAGTCCCTTCGTCAGCTATGTTGCTGGCCCAACCTCATTATCATGTTGTTGTTGATGATGATGTGTATGAGTGTTTTACCTGCATGTACATCTATACGTGTACAACATGCCTGGCTGGTGCCCTCAGAGTTCAGAAGAAGGTGTCAGATCCCTGAGAGCTAGAGTTACAGACAGCTGTGAGTTGCTGTGTGGGGTTCTGGAAACTCAGATCCCATCTTTACTGTTTACTGCATTTTAGGACACAGCCATATAAACCTGGGAACCTTCGGAAATGTCTTCATTTTTAGACCATGTCTGACTATGTAGCTCTGGCCTGTTTGAAAACTCATTACATAGAACAGGCTATGGGCAATTAAAATAAATTCCCTTCTAGAACGTTACTTTACAGTTTGTTTCAATCAGTTGCAAGCTTTCTTGTTCACTGAAAAAAAAAAAAATGAGGCCAAGGACAAAACTTTCCCTTTTCCTTCCTGAAGGAAGAAATTTTGGGATTTGTTGTGTATAAGTTGAGGTCAAGACTGTCCTCTTTTGACACAACCTAGCCTCTTAATGGAGAGTTCTCTAGGCCAGCTTGGCCTGTGGGCATATCTGTGAGTGAGCGTCTTGATGGTTCATGAATGTAGGAAGGCGAAGACCATTGTGAGTGGCACCATTTCATAGGCAGGGCATCAGAGGGGGAAACCTAACTGAGCACTAAGCAGTAACCAAGCAAATTTCCACACGCTCATTCTTTTTTTGCTCTTGACCTTGTTTTCCACTCCTTGGCTTTCCTACAGCAATGGACTGTTACCTGGAACTGTAATCCAAAGGATGCTTCAAGCTGCTTTGTAAAAGAATATCCCAGCAACATAAATGAAACCAGAACAAAAACTTTCAGTCCCCAGGGGAGAACAGTCCCTACTGTCCCTGGAAGTCAAAGCTCAGGATGACCTCAATAAAGGCTTGCTGCCAGGATCTGATAAGGCCAAGGGAGAGCAAGAAAAGGAGCTGAGATAAGAGTCTTCACTTGTCAAAAATAGTCAGGCTTCTGAAACCTCTGCTAGGCCTATCTGTGTTTATCATAAAGTTTGGTTTTATCAAAGAACCCTGCAGTGCCGATTTAGCACAGACCTCTCTTCCTTGAAACACTGATCACACTCCTTGCCTTCCCTCACGTCATACCTTATCATTGTCACATATCTTCATACAAGTCCCCATACTAGTTTAGCTATAATCCACCTCGTCTATGGTATTTTCCTCTTAGAAACTGTCCACCCACCAACCCCCACAGTTCTCCTTGGTCTTAAATTCCTGCTTGCCCATGCAGGATTTAGAGTTGAGCCTCATCTCTCCTCCACTAGAGTACACAGAGGCAGTGGTTCTGAAAATATTCCCCCTTGAGTTTTAGTAACTGCCTTTCACTGATGTTTTCTTTGTCAGCGGCGCTTAACTTCATCCCGTGGATGGACTAGTATAGGAATCCCCTGGGCGTGCATGGATAAGCAGGGATACTATCGGCAGTACCGCCCTCCCTGTAGAGGTGACCGTGGGATTGCCACTGGACATGGATGACGCTGTGCCGTTGCTCTGGGCCAGTTGGCGGGATGAAGTGGTTACTGGAGTTGTCTGTTTTCCGCCTTCAATTTCTAGTAGCCAGCAGTAATTTCTAAATGCTTGCCTCACCTATGCTAAGAGAATAAGAAAAAAGTATCTTTGCTTGCCCTGGGCTGGAATTATAGACTTTGGGATATCCAAGCAAATGGTGATGGACACATTCAGTGGAACCCAAAGAGGAAGGAGAAGCCTGGGGATAGAATCAGCTGCTTGACCAGCTTCTCCTTAACTTGGGTTTTTCATTCATTCATTCATTCATTCATTCATTCCTTTCATCCCTCCATCACTGAATATGTAAACATGTGCTTTTGTTCGGTTTGATAAATAAATAACATTTTACATTTTAAATATAATGTTTATAAAAATACTAGTGTGCACAAAAAGTTACATAGTTCTCTATTTTCTTCAATGGGATCCAGTCTGAGAAATGACACTTTAGACACTGCATTTACATTGACCAGTTGGCTTTCTACCTTAGCAATCTCTTTCAGCAGATTCATGTCTGCACTGGAGAGATGGCCAGAGGTTAGGGGCACGAGGTGCTCTTGCAGAGGATGGATTCAATTCATACACCATGGCTGAGTGGTTGATAACCGCCTGTCACTCCAGTTCTAAAGTGACATTCTCGATGGCCTATGTTCACCTGTGTGCACACTGGCAGATTAAAAAAATACATACATATACAATAAAAAGATCTG
This sequence comes from Rattus rattus, assembly GCF_011064425.1. Lineage (NCBI taxonomy): Eukaryota > Metazoa > Chordata > Mammalia > Rodentia > Muridae > Rattus > Rattus rattus. The sequence continues at coordinate 105,345,759 of NC_046159.1, read as the reverse complement.
GGCCTAATAGAAATAAAAATTAGAGCTAACATCACTGCTAATCCTAGGCGCTTCTTAGAAGATCCATTCACTCACTTGAAGAAAGCATTGATGAGAATTTATACATTAATATTTCTTTGAATTTTTTATTGAAAACTCATTGCTTTGCTGGTCTTCCCCTCATAATTATTATGTTGTGATTCTTACACAATCACTAATCAAACTCTACCCTTCTTTTCTATTGAGCCTTAAAAACTAGACGTAAAATTCTCAGTGAATTTCCCACGTTTGCCCTTTAGCCCTGAAATGACAATAAGGCTCTATGACCCTCTCAGATGGGACATAGATTGTTTGATGCTATGCTGAGGAACCCATATGCTACAAAAACCCTTAACAGATTAGCAATGCACACTTTAACGAGGTACATATTATATGAGAACACTTTTAATAATTAAACTCTTGAAGTGTATGCAATTCACTTAAATCAGACATTGAAAGCAAGAAAACTTAGTTTTTAAAAGAACACAAAAGCAGATGAGTTTAGGAAGTTAAATACTCCAGGGAGTGACCAGAAGGATTCATCTTATGCTAACCATAGTTATCTGCTGACCGGCTGAGTGAGGACTGGACCAGTGAGCTGGTTTACTTGGTAAGATTATCTGCATGGTTTCTTTTCAGGTGAATCAATTATTTAGCCATTCAGGTGAATTAATTATTTAGCCATTGATGATGGGATGCTGCTCTAATTTTTATTTCTATTAGGCCCAGATCTTTTTATTGTATATGTATATTTTTTTTTATCTGCCAGTGTCCACACAGGTGAACATAGGCCATCGAGAATGTCACTTTAGAACTGGAGTGACAGGCGGTTATCAACCACTCAACCATGGTCTATGAATTGAACCCATCCTCTGCAAGAGTACTGAACTTCTAGTTGAAAATTAAGAAGTTTTCGCTGCTTAAAAAAAGTCAGAACAATCCTTTTGGAATTTGATGCACCTAACTATCTTGGTTGTAGTGAAACCATTATTAGCCGAAGCATTGCAGGACCTGATTTTCCTTTGTTGTAATACTGTCATAAAGTTTCTTGACAAGCCTTCAGCAAATGTCACACCTTGCCTAGTAGTTCTTCTCCAATGTGCCATTCCCAGTGCCTGTGTCTGCCATGACTTCCATTTATCCCTTTAGTGTAGATTTCACTGTCTTAGCATACAAGCCAAGAATTGTATACAGGATTTCTTGCAGAATCTTGCCAGAGACAAGGACAGAGGGAAAAGATCCATCAGCTTTCTGGATTTGTCTGGTGTTTATACTATTGTCCCTTACTGGATTTTTGATAGCAAAAATTTTTAAGAGTTAATTTTCCAGGCAGAGGTGGCATAACCCTTTAATTCCAGCACTCAGGAGGCAGAGGCAGGCAGATCTCTATGAGTTTGAAGCCAGCCTCATTTACAGAGTGAGTTCCAGGATGTCCAGGGCTACACAGAGAAACCCTGCCTCCAAAACAAAACCAAACAAAAATAAAAAAAACAAAACCAAAAAACCCCAGAGAGTTATTTTATTTTTAATTATATGTACATACGTGTGTGAGCATGTGTGTGAGAATGTGTGTGAGCATGTGTGTGCTTATGCGGGCAGGTGCACAGTGGAAGCCAGAGGAGGAATTCAGACACCCTGCAGCTCACGTTTGCAGACTGTTGAGAGCTGCCTCATGTGAGTACCGGATGGAGGCCAGGTCCTCTTCAAGAGCAGCAGGCACGCTTAGCCACTGAGCCATCTCTCCAGCCTCATCGGATTTTTGAGGACGCATTTCCCTAGGAATTAGGCCCCTCCCACACTGTTTGATCCACTGATTCAAGTCCCCCCATCCTTCACATATGCGTTTCTTCCCAAATTTCAGCCCATTCTATTGTAAATCTCACACATCCAAAGTGACAGAGCTTCCTTCTGTGGCTAGGAAACAGGAATTGGGATATGAGATCTTTAAGCAAAGACAACTAGTAAATATTTAATGCTTCGTTAAAATAGAAAAGTTAAGTAACAAACAATGACCTCGCCTACCCAGTGTTACCCAATAAGTACGAGAATGAGAAGCGGACTTTCTTCTCTTTGGACTAGACTGAAACAATATTATCTTTGAAAATTGACTTTAGCATTGGGAAAAAAAAATCTCTCACTGGCCTTTAGCTGCAAGGAAAAGTATTACGGAAACCCATCTTTCTCAGTACCATTACTAAAATCTTCGTTTTAAAGCACTGAGTATTCTAAGTAGTTACATTTATCTTGGGCCTCAGAAGGCCGTCTGATAAAATCACTGACTCTTGAGTCCCATTGACTCCATCAATGGAAGTGCAAGTTGCTTGGTACATTTACCTAGCAGACAAGAGGGCTAATCGTTCAGAGCAGCTCATAAGTTAAGGCAGGAGAGTACAGCCATCCCCATTCCAAATCATATAATCCTATGAGATTAATTTAAATTTTTTATTTTTTAATGAGTCTGAGTGTGTGGAAGGGCGTGGTTTCTGTGGAGAAAGAAGGTCATTTTGTGACATTTCTGAAAAGCTTCAGAAAGTAAAGAGCTGAACCAGACTGTGTCCGTAGCTGTGCAGATTACTTCCGGGTCTTCAAGTCCATCCCATTGATCAGCCTGTCTGTTTTTATGCCAATACCATGTGGTTTTTAATTAACATTGCTCTATATTACAGCTTGAAACCTCCAGAAGTTTTGTTTTGTACAGGATTGTTTAAGATATCCTGTTTTACCAGTGAGAATGGCTGATCAAAACTCAGGTGACAGCAGATGCTGGCGAGGATGTGGAGAAAGAGGAACACTCCTCCATTGTTGGTGGGTTGCAGACTGGTACAACCATTCTGGAAATCAGTCTGGAGGTTCCTCAGAAAATTGGACATTGAACTGCCTGAGGATCCAGCTATACCTCTCTTGGGCATATACCCAAAAGATGCCCCAACATATAAAAAGACACGTGCTCCACTATGTTCATCGCAGTTTTATTTATAATAGCCAGAAGCTGGAAAGAACCCAGATGCCCTTCAACAGAGGAATGGATACAGAAATTGTGGTACATCTACACAATGGAATATTACTCAGCTATCAAAAAACAACGACTTTATGAAATTAGTGGGCAAATGGTTGAACTGGAAAATATCATCCTGAGGAGGTAACCCAATCACAGAAAACACACATGGTATGCACTCATTGATAAGTGGCTATTAGCCCAAATGCTTGAATTACCCTAGATGCCTAGAACAAATGAAACTCAAGACGGATGATCCAAATGTGAATGCTTCACTTTCTTTAAAAAGGGGGGAACAAGAATACCCTTGGCAGGGAAGAGAGAGGCAAAGATTAAAACAGACACAGAAGAATACCCATTCAGAGCCTGTCCCACATGTCCCATACATATACAGCCATCCAATTAGACAAGATGGATGAAGCAAAGAAGTGCAGAAGTGTAGATTCCCTGAGAGACACACAGCCAGAATACAGCAAATACAGAGGCTGAATGTCAGCAGCAAAAACCACTGAACTGAGAATCCCCCAAGAAGGAATCCAGAAAGAACTGGAAGAACTTGAAGGGCTCAGACCCCATATGTACAACAATGCCAAGCAACCAGAGCTTCCAGGACTACCAAAGACTATACATGGATTGACCCTGGACTCTGACCTCATAGGTAGCAATGAATATCCTAGTAAGAGCACCAGTGGAAGGAAGCCCTGGGTCCTGCTAAGACTGAACCCCCAGTGAACTAGATTGTTGGGGAGGGCGGCAATGGGGGAGGATGGGGGAGGAACACCCATAAAGAAGGGGAGGGGGTTTGTAACCAGGAAAGGAATAACACTTGTATATAAGAAATACTCAAGTTAATAAAAAAAAATTTTTAAAAATATCCTGTTTTATTTATTTATTTATTTATTTATTTATTTATTTTATATGAAGTTCAGTATTGTTCTTTCAAGGTCTGTAAAAAAGTGTGTTGGAGTTTTGATGGGAATTGTGCTGCATCTGTAGATTGCTTTTGGTAAGATGGTCATTTTTACTATGTTAATCCTACCGATCCATAAGCATGGGAGATCTTTCCATCTTCTGAGATCTTCCTCAATTTCCTTCTTCAAAGACTTGAAGCTCTGGTGTCACAGCTCTTTCGCTTGTCTGGTTAGAGTTACACCAAGGCATTCTGTATTTGTGGCTATTGTGAAGGGCTACTGATTTTCTGTTTTAGTTAATGTTGTATCCAGCCGTATCCTTGAAGGTGTCTGTCAGCTGTAGGAGTTCCGTGGTAGAACTTTTGGGGTCTTTTATTGTTGGGGCCTGCCAAATAAGGTGGTAGTTTACCATTGTCTGGACAGTTCTCTTGAGCTAGGCACAAAATGGAGGACTCCCTTTACCAGCAGGGTTTCTCCTTATCTGACCTTGTCTGGGGAGCCCGGAAACCCCCCACACCCTTTTCCTGTGGAATGTCACAAATCACTGGTGAGGTTATGAGTTCGACTTCCTTTCTCCTAGTAAAAACCTGTCAATCAAGCACCTTGGAATTCCTGGAATGCCTCTCCATGCAAATGAGGCACCCTAAACTGTAGGCAATGCTATGTGGCTCCCCTAGATATCCATACTCCTTCCCCAAAACTATATACTCTTGATTCATCACGATTAAAGTTGAGCTATCTCTCTGGAGCTGATCCAGGTAGTTGTTATGATTGTTCTCATGAGCCATTGGAACCCTGTTTTTCAACTCTGCAGCCTTTCTCCGTGTGGGCTAGGGGCCAACAGCCCCTGGGGGGAAGGGAGGACCACAATTTATGTATACTATCATATCATCTGCTAATACAGACACTTGACTTTTCCCTTTCCACTTTGTATCCCCTTGATCTCCTTCTGTTGTTTTATTGCTCTAACTAGAAATTCAAGTACTGTATTGAATAGACAGGGAGAGAGTAGACAGCCCTGTCTTGTCCCTAATTTTAGTGGAATTGCTTTAAGTTCCTATCCATTTAGTTTGATATTGGCTATTGGCTTTCCGTATATGGCTTTTATTATGTTTAGGTATATACCTTGTATGCCTGATCTCTCTAAGATTTTTAACATGAAGGGATGTTAAATTTTTGTCAAAGGCTTTTTCAGGATCTAATGAGATGATCAGGTGGCCTTTTTCTTTGAGTTTGTTTATATGGTAAATTACACTAATGGATTTTCTTTTTCTTTTTAAGATTTATTTATATTATGTATATGAGTACACTGGAGCTGTCTTCAGACACACCAGAAGATCCCATTACAGATGGTTGTGAGCCACTGTGTGGTTGCTGGGAATTGGACTCAGGACCTCTGGAAGAGCAGTCAGTGCTCTTAACCACTGAGCCATCTCTCCAGCCCAACACTGATGGATTTTCATATATTGAGCCATCCCTGTATCTCTGGAATGGAGCTTACTTGATCATAATGAATGCTGTTTTTTATATGTTCTCGGATTTGGTTTCCAAGTATTTTATTGAGTAGTTTTGTATCTGTATTTATGAGGGAAATTGGTTTGTAATTGTCTTTCTTTCTTGAGTCTTTGTGTAATTTAGGTATCAGGATGACCGTGCCTCATAAAATGAGTTTGCCAGGGTTCCTTCTGTTTCTAGTTTGTGGAATAATTTGAGTTGTATTGGCATTAGCTCTTCTATGAAAGTCTGATAGAATTCTATACTAAAACCATATTTGGCCCCGGGCTTTTTTTGGTTGGTAGGCTTTTAATGACCGCTTCTATTTCCCTAGGGGTCATAGGTCTATTTAAATTGTGATCCAATCTTGCTATAATTTTTGTAAATGATTTTTATTTAGAAAATTGTCCATTTCTTCTAGAATTTCCAATTTTGTGGAGTACAGGTTTTGAAGTAAGACCTAAATGACTCTGAAAAGGCTAGGCTGATTCCACGAAGGCCTTCAAATTGGCAGTTAAGGAGACAGTGCTAAATCTTTGTTTCTAAGAACTGAGCAATCCCAGGCAAATCAAGGTCTCAGAAGCTGCCCCACCACCTGGCCTGAGGCAAGAACAATGGGTCAGCAGCAGTTTCCAAACCTCCCCAGCTACTTTCTCAGGAACAGTTTCCAGACTTCCCCAGCAAGTTTCCAGCCACCACACCCAGTAATGGAATGTCCATAGAGACGGACCTAACAGATTAACTTAGCCATCACCTGCCCTGGAAGTCTCTAATGTGCTTTAAATCAGGCCTGTCAGCTTACTTGTTTGTCTCTCTATTCTGGTAACAGGAAACCCCAGCATGCTGGACCTCTGCAGAATAAAACCATTCTTTGTGTTTACATAATATTTGAGTCTGGGGTGTCATTCTTTGGTGAATTATGGACCCCTCTTTGTATTTTCTTGGTGTCTGTTGTTATATCCCCCTTTTCATTTCTGGTTTTGTTAATTTGTATAATCTCTGCCTTAGTTTGCCTACGGGTTTACATATGTATATCTTGTTGATTTTCTCAACGAACCAATTCTTTATTTAATTGATTCTTTATAATTTTTCTCTTTGTTTCTATTTTATTGATTTCAGCCTTGAGTTTGATTATTTCATGCCATCTACACCTCTTGGGTGTGTTTCCTTTTTTCTGTTCTAGAGCTTTCAAGTGTTCTGTTAAGTTGCTAGTATGAGCTCTAATTTCTTTATGAAAGCACTTAGTACTATGAACTTTCCTCTTAGCACTCCTTTCATTTTGTCCCATACATTTGGGTATGTTGTGCCTTCATTTTCATTAAATTTTAGAAAGTCTTTATTTATGTTCTTTCTTTCTTCCTTCCTTCCTTCTTTCCTTCCTTTTTTCATCCTTAACCCAGAGATCACTGAGTAGACAGTTGTTCAGTTTCCATTGTTTTGTAGATTTTCTGTTGTTGTTGAATTCCAGCTTTAATCCACAATGGTCTGATAAGAGAGTGGGTTATTTCAATTTTCTCATATCTGTTGGTATTTGCTTTGTGGTCAATTTTAGAGAAGGTTTGTGCTGTGCTAAGAAGAAAGTGTAGTGTGTGTATGTGTGTGTGTGTGTGTGTGTGTGTGTGTGTGTGTGTGTGTGTGTGTGTGTGTTTAGGGGAAATGTCCTGTAGATATGTTAGGTCTATTTGATTCATATTAGGTCTGTTAGCTTCATTGATCTTAGAAGGTGAAAGTTAGGTATAGATGTCTCCCATTATTAATATGTAGGGGTTTGATGTGTGATTTATTCTTTAGTAATGTTTCTGTTACAAATGTGGGTGCCCTTGCATTTAGTGCACAGATACTCAGAATTGAAACATCATCTTGGTGGATATTTCTTTGATGAGCATGAAGTGTCCTTCCCCATGTCTTTTGATTAATTTTGGTTGAAAGTTTATTTTGTTGCATATTAAAGTAACTATACCAGCTTGCTTCTTGTGTCCATTTGCTTGGAAACTCTTTTCCTAGCCCATTGCTCTGAGATATTGTCTATCTTTGATGTTAAGATGTATTCCTTGTATGCAGCAGAATGGCTGAATTTGTATCCATTCTGCTAGCCTGTGTATTTTTATTGGATAATTGAGTCCATTAATGTTGAAGGTAAAAATGACCAGTGATTGTTAAGTCCTGTTATTTTGGTGGTGGTAGTGGTGGTGGAGAGGGGTGTGTGTGTGTGTGTGTGTGTGTGTGTGTGTGTGTTCCCTTCGTTTGGTTTTGCTGACATCCAGTAATTTGTTGGGTGTAGTTAACTTCCTTAGGTTAGAATTTTCCTTCTCGTATCTCCTATATGGCTGGATTTGTGGATATTGTTTAAATTTGGTTTTGTTGTGCCATTTCTTGGTTTCTCCATCTAGGGTGATTGAAAGTTTGCTAGATACAATATCCTGGGCTGGCATTTGTGTTCTCTTAGAGTCTGCATGATATCTGCCCAGGTCCATTTGGCTTTTAGAGTCTTTGTTGAAGTTGGGTATAATTCTAATAGGTCTGCTTTATATGTTACTTGGCCGCCTTACACTTTTTAATATTCTTTTTTGTTCTGTGCATTTAGTGAATTGATTATTGTGTGATGAGAGGATTGTCTTTTCTGGTCCAATCTATTTGGTGTTTTGTAGGCTTCTTGTACACTTATAGGCATCTCTTTCTTTAGGTTAGGGAAATTTTCTTCTATGATTTTTGTTGAAGATATTTTCTGAAATCTACCTTTTCTATTCCTATTATTCTTAGGTTTGGTCTATTCACAGTGTTCCAGATTTTCTGGATGTTTTCTGTCAGAAGCATTTTAGATTTTGCATTTTCTTTCACCATGTATCAGTTTTTTCTATGGTATCTTCTACACCTGAGATTCTCTCTTCCATCTCTTATATTCTGTTTGTGATGCTTGTGTCTGTAGTTTCTGTTAGCTTAGATTTTCTACCTCCAGAATTCTCTCAGTTTGTGTGTGTTTTCTTTTTATTGGATTTTTTAAAATTTATTTACATTTAAGATGTTATTCTCTTTTTTGGTTTCCTGTCCATAAACCCCCTATCACATTCTGCTCACCCTTCTTCTTTGAGAGTGTTCCCCTATCCATCCACCCACCCCTTCCCACCTCCGTGCCCTGACATTCTCCTACACTGAGGGGTCAAGCCTTGGCAGGACTAAGGGTTGTGCGTGTGTGGTTTTTTTAAGATTTATTTATTATATATAAGTACACAACAGAAGAGGGCATCAGATCTCATTACAGATGGTTCCTGTTTTCTTTATTGATTCTTTTTCCATTTTCAGGTTTATTCATTTCCTTCACATGTTTGATTGTTTTTTCCTGTATTTCTTTAAGAATTTTTTTTTTCATTTTCTCTTTAAATGGCCTCTATCATCTTCATAAGATTGGATTGAGGCCATTTTCTTGTGCTTTAGCTGTGATGGAATATCCAGGACTTGCTGTAGTAGGATAGCTAGGGTCTGGTGGTCCTGTATTGTCTTCTCTGTTGTTGATCATGCTCTTACCGCTGGCCTCTGCTCATCTATTTTGGGGTTATTATAGGTTTAGATGTTGATTTCTGAGTTTATCTTTGTTAGATGGGTGGAGGTTCTTTTGGTGTTTCTCCCCTCCCCTTAGTTTCTGTTTCCTCTCTGGTCTTCTGGCCTGAGTAGCCTGCGGTTCTGGTGACCAGCAAGTCTTCAGTTCCACTAGAGTCTTCCACTGGGGCTTTTGTGACCTCTGTGAATTCTGAAACTTTGGGAGCTAATGTAGCCTCTGTGATCCATAGAACCAGCATGATCTCAAGGAAAGCAAAGGCCTTCTGGGGTCCCTGGTGCTGGTGTAGCCTCTGAGAAAACAGGTGGAGCTGTGGTTTGCATTATGGAGCTCAGGGGATGGAGGTGCTGCTTATGGTATGCTTTAAGAGGGGTTGGAGGGCATAGGGCGGGACCTATCTGGGGTCCCAGGTACCCCATGGCCTCCTGGAAAGCAGGTAAAATTTCACCTTCCTTTCTCTTTTTTTCTTTTTCAAAAGGTTTATTTATTTAGTTAGTTATATGAGTACACTGTTGATATCTTCAAACACATCAGAAGAAGGCATCAGACCTAATCACAGATGGTTGGGAGCCACTGTGTGGTTGCTGGGAATTGAACTCAGGACCTCTGGGAGAGAAATCAATGCTCTTAACAGCTGAGTCATCTTTCCAGCCCTTCACCTTACTTTATTAACTTTTCCTTACTGCCTCCATTCTTCCCACTAGAATAAATCCCACCACAGCATTCTTTGCTCTAAATAGAGCACCTCAAATATTCATAAACTACGTTAAAGTCTTCTTTGGTTAAATTAGATATAATGTTTAAAAAATTTGTAACATGGTGGCCTAATCTATTAATGGTCGTTTCTTATTTAGTTGTACTTACATTAGCCAAAATTTCTTTTCAAATGTGGTCCCCAGAACTGAACATTATATTCAGGATGAAGCTGCATCGATTTAATTGTGCTTTCATGACTGCAATCTGTATCTCTATTAAAGAGGCTGTAGCTGAATATGATGGCTTACACCTGTGCTCCCAGATGCTGACACTGGAGGACGGCTGTGAGCTCAAGGCTAGCCTGGGCCACACAGGCTCATAAACAAACAACCATGAGTAGGTGTAACTGTGATTTTGGTTGCCTAACATTTAGAGATTATTTTCATCACGCAATCCTTACAATCAAACAGCTCCTCTTTACTCTGAAGCACTGCATTTAACTGGGTCTAAGTTCATGGTACTGGTAGCAATCAATATTGTTAATATCATATTTCAAAGAAGACATTTTAACTCTTACTCCCATGACCTATGACTCTTCTAGTTCTATACAACCAGAAAGGGCATAAAAGTCACCTTCTAGTCTTTTTTTTTTTTTTTTAAGTTCCTGAAAGAGGATTGGCTACGAGCAGAGTCCTGGCATTCCACCAGAAACTTCCTTCAGTGTTGGGACATAAACATGAATCAGGTGGAGGTCTTCTGCCACCAAACTGCTTCCACCCCTATCCTCCAGGGCCTGAAGATGCCCCTCCATTTTCCTACCCCTCTAGACAACAGGGTAAGACCTCTGTTGGGAGTCCTGGTATCACAAAATCGTCATCCTGTGACAGCCAGTGCCATTTCTACCACTCATGCTTCATACACCAAGCATGCTGCTGGTAGAGCCATGTGTCATTTTATAAAAATAAATAAAAAAAATAAAATAAAATACAGTTTGGGACAAGTATAGAAAGTACGGGGAACTAGCCTCCGCATTAGTCTTCTTTCTCATTTTGGTTCTTCTTGAGGCAGCAGAGGGGGAAGAGTGTAGGCGGAGGATAAGACTTTGTCCTAAGAGATATTTAGGGTTGCTGTATAATAATAAGTTTACTTCTCTAAGTCTAAGTTACTATGTTACTGTAGTTGATTTACTTATCTATGTCTAAGTCACTATGCTCTGCTACTGTAACTGACCCCCCTTCTGTTTTCCTCTGAGGCCAAACACTGCAGTCTCTGGCATTTAGCACCTCATTCTAAAACAGCAAGAGATAAAATAGAGGATTAATTACTAGAGCCTTTTCCCTTTTGTCCCTATGCCTCTTGTTTGTCAGGCTAAGGGGAAGTTTGGACCAATAAACTTCTATTGAACCAAGAGAAGTGAATAGCGCTTGCAGAAGGAAAAAGTTATACATAGCCAAATATTCATAAACATATATAGTTTATACCCAGATTCATAAATGCGCATTTATACATTTCCATTCAATTAGGTGGGTCCAGCTTACATACATTCTCACAATTACATCCTTACACACACACATGCATAGATTCTCACAATTACATACTTACACACACACATGCATACATTCTCACAATTACATACTTAACACACACATGCATACTTACATATGCATATGGAGCAAAAGACCAAGCATCAGTGCAGAAAGATGAGCTCCACTGTTTATTACATAGAGAAAGAAATAGCTTCTACCCTTTTAATGCTAAATGAATTAAACCCAAGTTTGTAAGAGAAAAGTTTTGTTCCTTTTAATAAGACTAAGCCTGCGTTGCTATTGAGAAATGACCTGTTCTGTCCCACGGTAAGGAAAAACCTGCCTGCTCCTTCTGCTCTCTCCAGCTTCTTCTTTTTTCCTCTTTTACTCTGCATTCTGCACATTGCTCTCTTATGTTACCTATAGTCTCTAAGTTATTCCTCTTTGCATTTCTTCTTAGCTCAGTTCTCCTTAGCTCAGTTCTCCTTAGCTCAAACCTGACTCTTCAGATCAGTCCCTCTCCAGCTCTGTCCTTTCCCAGCTCTGTCCCGTCCAGATGTCCCTATTCTTCACCTCAGTCCTCAGCACTTAAACATCTTTCAGAATACATGATCACGTGTTACAAATTTCATCACAAGTTCATATGAATAATCAAATCATAAATTGAAATAGAAGATTACAACAGAGAATGTTTACGTGCATATCCATCAGGGGTAATTATCTGGCTAACCATCCATCACCTGTCACAGCTCCACAGGTCCACTGAAGGGTTAAAACCATAACTAATTTATTAGTGAAGTTTTGTGTAGATAAACCCAGTCAATATTTTATCCTCTGTCCCAGCATCTATAATAAATCGTTAGTTCCCTCTTTATGACCTTTGGCTAATTGTTTTACAACCTCTTGGAATGTGCTCTGAGTAGGAGAAAGTCTGGTTACCATCTAAGAGCAATTAACTGGTGACACCTGGGAGACTGCAGAGTTCTCAATGCAGTTTTGACTATCAGAGAAAGACGTAATACCAGTCCCACTCTAAAAGAGCTTAATAATCACTGTTATAATTTTAGGAATTCTTATAGGATCATAATAAGACTAATGAAGTCATCTATTTGTCTATATGGCATCACCACGAGACAGTATATCCTTATAGATCTGCAGAGATCTGCTCCAAAGGGGTGTGCTATTACATAATGATTGTTATATATGTTTAATAATAACAACAACAGGAAAAGCATTTTAATAGCAGGAATCTTTCCTAAAATGAATCCCTTACAGTCTTGTTTAATAAGGGCGAACCGGTTGCAGATTTTGTAATAATCCGAGGATGGCCATCTCAGGATGATCACCTGCTAGTTATTAGCTTGTCCTGTTATGGCTCCTGACAAGAAAGTTTTCAGCAAAGATGCTTATTCTGAGGTAGGCGTTGTCAGAAGACAGATGTTCTGACAACAAAGTCAGTTGAGAAAACAGTGAGGTAAGAGCACTCCCTGGTTTTACCTATCCCCAAAAGCTTGTTGGCAATTCATTATCCAGTCATAAGAGTGGCACTATTAGGAGGTGTGGCCTTTTTGGAGGAAGTGTGTCACTGTAGAGGTGGGCTGTGAGGTCACATATAATGCCATGACCATTGAGAAATACAGTCTCCTTCAAGATGTAGAACTCTAGGCTCCTCCAGCACCATGGCTGCCTGCTGCCATGCTTCCTGCCATGATGAAATGGACTGAACCTCTGTAACCGTAAGCCAGACACAATGAAATGTTTGCCTTTATAAGAGTTGTCTTGGACATGGAGTCTTTTCACAGCTATGAAACCCAAACTAAGACACACGCTGAGCTCTCTCACTAGCTTTGTAAATAGTCTAAAGGGTGTAATCTGGTTAGGAAATGTAGCTGATACCTGGCTAATCTCATTTATTTCTAGATGATCGAGCCAAGTCAAGAAGCTAGCTGAACCTAGTTTTTGTTGGTTTTAATTTTTTGAGACAGAGTCTTGCTATAAGGTTCCAGCTACCCTAGGATTCATGTATTTTTAGTCCAGCCTAGCCTCAACTCTCAGGAGTTTCTCTTGCTTTAGTCCCCTTTAGTGGTGGGATTATAGGCACCCATTATAATGCCAGGCTTAAAAAGCAGAACTGAGTAGACCTTGTAACAAGTGTATACTAAGCTAGGCAATGTTCAGGGCCTGGCCATGTAATCTAAGCGCTTCAGAAGCTGAGACAGGAGGATTGTCACATGTTCAAGGATATTCTGGATCACAGAGAGGGACTTCATCAGTTGGTCTGAGTTGCCAGCCAACATTACTCCTTGCAAAGTTTTCACTAATTATGTCCACTGAAAAGCTCTACTCAACAAAGTCCCCCACTCAGAATTCTCTTTATTTCAACAAGACTACTTTTAATAGTAATTTAAAACTTTTTAAACTACATCAGCATCATGTATCATGCAATACTTCTAAAACTTGCACCTAGTTTTATTAGTCAGTAATGAAGGGCAACCTGAGAGATCCTAGCCATGAAAACACCTCCTTCCAAGCAGGGCTCCTGATAGCATCTCAAGAAACTCCCTGCTCGTCCCACTGCACAGACGCTGGGGGAGACAGTTTTCCCTTCGAATCACCCTGCAGAAGTCCTGCTTATGCAGCTGGCTGCTGCTCCTCACACACCCCACCATAGCTTTGTCCAGCAGATGGCAGGTTACCCCATGACGAGGTACTTGGGTCTGGCCTTTGCTTATGGGTATTTACAGGTCCCCACTTAATGCACATAGCACCTCTTGGGTTCCTCATTAAAAGTACCTACCTATAAGAATAATATGTATAATAATTCCTAAGAGTCTTAGTTTGGTTGTACTAATACAAGTCTTACTTTCTACTCTAAGTCACAATCCAGTTGCCCTCACACATGTATCTACCCGTGGACTCATTTCCAACTGCCCATGCTGTAAGATCCATATCTGTTCATGAATTATTTACTCTATTCACTCACAAGTGAATAGTATTGAATATGGATTGCTCTGAAAACTGAACTAAGTTAACTGGGCTTGGGGTCTTGCTCTCAGGAAGATCCCAGACTCAATTGCAAAGGTACATAGAACAGATAGTTTGAGTTAAAAGCTGAGAAAACATATGGGCAATGGTGCTTGCTGCCTAGATTTCACCCAGAGGTCATCAGAAGGGGGAAAGGGACACGGAAGACAGACTCAAATGGGTGGGAAGATCTTTCCAGGCATGGAAGGCAACAGTAGTTACTAGAGAGGGACATAAACCAGATACGATGGCCTCTACACACAATGTTCTCTGACGTCCACAATAACAGCTATGATATGAACACAGTGTGGGGCCAAAGTTTCCAGCTCTCCTCACCCAGGAGCGCAGGCATTTATCCTTAGCTTGTCAGAATGACGGTGCTTCCCACACAACACAGGACACACATGACCTTGACTTCATTCATTCCCCAAGGATCTGCACCTCCCCTATGCATTACACTGTCCAGGCCCTCTGGAGGAGTCATAACACCCTGCTTCTATGCAAAGAGATCCAGTCCTGATTGTTACTGCGAGTTGCTCAATGCCAACCAAAAGTTGCAAAGGTTCAAAGGCTCAGATTCACTGTGCTAGAAGCAGCCGTCCTAAGGCATCACATCCGATGCCATCAAATGCCACAAACACTGAAACAACTCTCTGAACTTTCCCTATGTCCACCAGGAGGTTAAGGCCAACTTGATTTATAGACATGAGCTCATGCTGACAAGGGCTTGCTAGATTCTGAAAAGCCAAGGCCAGCCACAATGATCCATTGGGTGGAGTGACCAACCATCCTTCATGTCCTCCTGATAATTTCGTGTTTATGGCATCAGCCATTTCCCGTGTCTTTATACCCTCATGCTTATCGTATTCATGGCATGGAGTGTATGTATTTTGTTTGGAATTTTGGGTATTCACCTCTCCTAGGCCCAGCACCTTTCCAGGGGGGAAAATTCAGAAGAAGGAAATGTATTGTGGGAAATGCTCAGTATTTTCTTCCCATTCACAGTCTCTTTAATGCTGGTCTCCTCCAGAGATAGAGTAAGAGGGCAGAGTAGAAAGTGACCACTCCCAACCTCCTTCACTCATTCATCAGCAGGAATTCAGCTCAGAGCTCAGTGGGAGAGCATTTGCCCAGCCTGTGGGAGAAGCTAAAGGGAAGAAGACAAAGAGACTGAGGAAGAATGGGGTGGGTGGGGGGATGGAGTGAGGACATTCTCTTGGAGACAGAGGAGGAGGTTTGGGATGAGGAACAGTCAGAGGGAGGACAGGGAGGGGGATAACAACTGGACTGTAAAAAAGATTAAAGAATAATAATAAAAAGAGAAAGAAAATGAGTAAGATTAGGGATAAAAGGAGGAGGAGGAAGGAGAGAGAAGAGAGAGAGAGAGAGAGAGAGAGAGAGAGAGAGAGAGAGAGAAGAAGATGGGGGGCAGGGGAGACTTAGATGGGCACTAGCATTCCCAGGGAAGTATGCTGAAGAGGGAGATGGTGGATCCACCCCCACTTTAAGGTGAATTGAGCTGGGCAGTGTGGGCCTTTAATCCCAGCACTCTGGAGCAAGCACAGGCAGATCTCTGTGAGTTCCATACCAGTGTGGTCTACAAAGCGAGTTCCAAGACAACCAGGACTACACAGAGAAACCTTGTCTCGGAAAAGTAAGAAACAAGTTGAATAATGTTAAAGAAAATCTTAGTGATGCAGTGATATGTGTTAAAGTGTGCCACAGAGGGTTTTATTGAAAATCATATGGAAAGTTCTCTTCTGTGGGGAGAGAGAGCAGCTGCAACAATGTATGCAATGAGCAAATCAGAATGGCCAGCCCAGAGCTGTCTAGAATTGGCAGTGGAAAATTACCAAGGGGAGGCGCCAGCAGTAAGGATGGTGCTGGCTCCACTGATCTAACGGGATTTTTGAGGAAGGGTTCTCAGACATGCCCCTGCGGGGAGGAGGGTGGTGGAGAGTAGGAAGCTAATCAGATACCAAGGACAAGGAGTTCTTACCAAAATGACTCCACACAGTTCTTTGACAAACTGGATTCTCGAGGAAGTTCTCCGATGGACCTAGCAGGCATTCAGGTGCCTGACCAGTTTGGCCAAGCAAAGAATCTTTGTCTAAGTTCTCCATGGGTTAAGATACAAGAAGGGAGTAGAGAATCCTTGGGGCCTGGGTCTGGGCAATCTGAAACAGACTGTGGAAGACCGCACCAAGGAAGGCCCTGGGAGCAACAGTGTAGCTGATTCTTAGCAGAGAGAAAACCAGAAAGTGCCTAGTGAGGCTGAGCAGAACACTGAGGGTCACTGGGTAGGAAACAGAGGGGGTGGGGGAGGGAGAGGAGGGAGAAACTGAGACAGAGTAGCAGATGACCAAAGGCAGTGAGTGGCAGGTTTGGGGGAGGTTGAGCTGGGAAATAAACACATCTCAGGCAGCTGGAGATCCACAGTTTCTTTCCATCTGTGTCCTGTCTGTCTCTTCTGACCTGGAAAAGGAGATCAAAGCCTTGGGTCAGGGGGAGGGGGCAAAGGGACAGCAGGTGAATTGGTGAATTTCCAGGCCCTGCCTGTCACCTGCTTCTGAAACCAAGCTGTCCTTTCCTTGTGGGCTGTGGGTGTCCCTGGGCAAGGCAGCTTGTCTGTCAGTCCAAGTCATCCATTGGTACTGCTAAGCACAGTCTTTCTTCCCAAAGGATGCCACAAAGCCACTGACAAGGACCACAGGAGGACCCTGGGAGGGCTGACACTGCAAGTCCCTTAACTGCAGGACAGAGACCCTAGAAGGAATTCCCCAGCACTTACTTCCCACAGCAAACTGAGTCAGCAGGAAACTAACAGCAATTCCTCTAGAACCCAAGGAGCTGAAGAGGGAGCGACATCACTCTGGGCAAAGGGTCTTCAGAGATTTGAGCTCTTAGAGAAAAGCCCCAAACAGACTCCATTTTGTGTTTTGTTAACCCCAGGAAGTGCTGACATTTCTTTCTACTCTTTCAAACAGTTACCTAACAAACTCACCAGAGGGCAATCAATTTATGTTTAAAAGCCATATATCTGTGTGTTTATACAAACTACCTCTTTTTTTTTTTTTTCCGAGCTGGTAACCCAGGGCCTTGTGCTTCCTCTCTCCACTGAGCCCCCCCCCTCCTTTCCCTCTCCTGTGATGGTAATCTCTCTCTCCCCTCCTCCCCCCTCTCTCTTCTTCCCCTACACACAGACACACATAGACACACACACACACACACACACACACACACACACACACACACACACACACACACACACACACACACACACCACACACTGGGCATCTTGCTCCAGCGTTCCTTTGCTCAACCAACACACGAAGGCAAATATAGCAGAATGGCTGGTTGGAAGCACATTGCGAGAGCTTGGGAGGCCCCTGCAAAAAAATGTCAGATCTTGCCACCAGAGCCCACACGAAGGGCCAGCCTTCCTCTGTTGAAGCCAGAAACCAGCCAGAACATTGTCCTGTGTTGTTGCAGGGTGCAAGGCTGGGAGAGGATTGGGACCGGAAACAGGCGTTGTGGGTATCAGGTGTCCTGCCAAGCCCCTCAGACTCTCTGTGAATAGGAATCACCCAGGAATGTCATACACATTCCGATTCTGCCTCTGTGGGTGTGAGGTCAAAGCCCTACTTTTCTGTAACAGACACCATGGATGCCGCGGAGGGTGTCAGCTTCTAAACCGATCTTGGAGAAGGAGGGGAGGCACACAGAACAAACAGAAGCTGCTGGGGTCTCGAAGACATGAGTCTGAGTCTGAAAATTGCTTTGTTCCACCGCTGAGCCTGGGCTTCAATTTCAGAGTGTGTTCTAAATGGTTACTTCCTTGTGCTTAGGACAGAACCCAGTCTCTGTCCCCAGGAAGGAGGACCTCAGGGTATTATGCTTTAAAGTTATGGTCTTGGAAAGCCAGCTGTGTGGTCTGTGCTGCCCTCTGCTGGTCACAAGGTGCACTCACACAGTAAACCCCGCCCACCTGGTGAAGGGTGGAATTCTCCTACCCCATTAGGGAGAACTGCCTAGGCTGTTCTTAGATGTCATTACAGATTTACATTTCTGAAGTCTAAAGGTAAAAGTTGAGGCAAATTCTTTTGGAATTTATTCTAACAGTACAAACCCACATAGTTCCATGGCCTTTAAATTTTTTTCAAGGTTTTTAGCGTGTGTGTGTGTGTGTGTGTGTGTGTGTGTGTGTGTGTGTGTGTGCGTGCGCGCCATAGCATGTCTGTAAAGGTCTAAGGACAGCTTATGGGCGTTGGTTCTCTCCTACCAAGTGTCTATTGTACTGAACTCAGGCCATCAGCTGGTAGCAGGCCCTTTTACATGATGAATCTTCTTACTGCATCTGTCGATCTGTTTTCCCAGTGGGAGGGAAAAAAAAAACAGTCTTACTTTCACAGCATCTGTGAGCCTCCTAATGCTGAATGAGCAGACATGAAAATGTCCATACTGGGCCAGGTATGGTGGACCACATCTTTAATTCCAGTACTAGGAAGCAGGTGGCTATCTTTGAACTCAAGGTTATCCTGGTCTACAGAGTGAGTTCCAGAGCAAACAGTGCTACACAGGGAGAAGCTGTTTCAAAGGGGTGGGGGGATATATATCAAAAGTCAGGATTCACTTAGATTTAAACAGACAATTGAATCACCCAACGATTCCATACAAGCTTGTCCATACTCATACTAATTTTTACAAATTTTATATTTCCTAACCTATACTATATGTATATTATTCAGTATGATCTATTGAGTGATAAAGAACCATCATGAAACCAGGCATTGTGGCACATTGTAATTCTGGCTACTTGCAAGGATAAAGAAGAATACTGATAAGTCTGGCCTATAGAGCTGATTTATTGAGGCCCTGTCTCAAATTAAAATTAAAAAGGGGACATGCTGGGAATACAACTCAGTTTCAGAGGTTTAGTCCATTATTATCCTGGCAGGGAGCGTGGCAGCATCCAGGCAGACACGGTGCTGGAGAAGGAGCTGAGGGTTCTACATCCTGATCTGCAGGCTGCAGAGGGAGATTGTGTGCCTCACTGGGTATAGCTTGAGCAGAGAAGACCTCAAAACCCACCCCTACAGTGACACACTTTCTCCAACAAGGCTGAACCTCCCAACAGTGCCACTCCGTATGGGCCAAGCATTCAAACACATGAGTCTCTGGGGGGGCATTCCTATTCAAACCACCACACCTGCAATGAATAAAGGCCTACTTCAACCTCCAGTATTAAAAAGAAAACCATCAACATACACTTAACCGTAATCTTCTTAATATTCTTCTAAGGCGATAACACCCCACATGATGTTTATTTAATTCAGTGCCCCCCAAGTT
The DNA here is from genome assembly GCF_011064425.1 of Rattus rattus. NCBI lineage: Eukaryota > Metazoa > Chordata > Mammalia > Rodentia > Muridae > Rattus > Rattus rattus. The sequence goes on along the minus strand of NC_046159.1, from coordinate 105,326,193 downwards.
TGTTCATCAGCATCAATATTACATTTTCTTAGCTTCTATGAGGCGAACTTGTGTATTAGTCACTTTTCTGTTGCTGTGAAAAAAATACCATGACCAAAAGCAACAATGGAAGGAAGTTTATTTTGGGTTACATGGTATGTTCCAGGACAGCCAGGGCTACATATAGAGATCCTGTTTCAACAAACAAAAACAAACACTAACCAACCATCAAACCAACCAACCAACCAAAACAAACAAACAACCAATCAAACAAATAAACAGACATCCAACCAAACAATCAACCAACCAACCAACCAACCAACCAACCAAACAACCATCCAAAATTGCCCCACAATGGTGCACTGCATTTTAGCCAAAGAATGATTAGCACTGGGTGAGGCTTGTCTTGTGGCAGATCTCCCACAGCTGCTCTCTGCAGTTGGTCATTTCACTCACTGTCTGGCCTGTCCCACTCCTCAGAGGGTAGGCGAAAAGCAGGCCCTCCTGGCAAAGTTTGTGTTGTGCTGGCTGCAGTGTACCTCCCAGCCACCAAACCGAATAGCTACATTTTCATTCTCTGAGATGCAGACATGCCACGCTATGTGTGGTAATTATCCATTGTCAGCAATCCAGAAGCCCCATGGTCCCTTCACTCCTTCCTAGACGTCTTGCAGCTTTTTTTGTTTTGTTTTGCTTTGTTTTCAACATTCATATACTGGCAGATGCCAAAAGTAACTTCTCTTCGGTGGCAGACACTGAACTTCGTTCCGGCACATTCAGTGAAGCTCTCAGGGTCTCCATCTCATTCTGAAGTATTACTTGTAAGTTTGAGACCTGATCATACAATGTTGCCGAGGCTGACCTAGAATTCAGTTACTCACCAGCACAAGGGATGGCCTTGAACTTCTTGTGAGATTAAAGGGACACACAATTATCCTCCATTATGGTCTAGAACTTTCCATTCTCCATTACCCTCCCAAGTAGTTGGTATGACAGGCATGGGCAATCAGACCCAGAGGGCAAGGTGTAACTGACGTTACTCCCAAGGTATCTCACTCTTTATTAACTGTGTTCCAGCCCACACAGTTTCCATGAGATGGTTACTGATTATGTCCTAGGTTTGCTGGGGGAAACACGCCCACAGGAGCCTGTTTAAGGTGAGTCCCTTACTGGGTTTATCAGATAGATCATGGTACAGCTCACCCCGAGTTCTTTTCAAGGGCTTTCAGCTCCACTGTCCTTTCTTTCAAGGAACATCCTGATCGAAGTTGTTCTCGGTCGCTGCAAGGGGCTGACCGGAAGTTGGATGATGACCTGCTGGTTCATTCTCTCTGCATTTTACTTTTCTTTCATTTACCGTTGCTTAATCTTTTTTCCGACTTCCTTCTTTATTTTATGTACTCGAGTGTTTTGCTTGCATGTATGTATGTCTTCACAACACGTGCCCAGCTGGTGCCCTTAGAGGCCAGCAACTGGGGACATTCCAGGGCTTCCAGCTCAGCCTGTTTCCAGGGCTAAGATTGACTGAATGGACGTAGGACAATCCCACCCACAAGGCAATAGACTGACAACTCACAAGGTCAATGTCTAAGCAGCTCCTTCAGACACTTTCACCCTCAGAGACAGCCTAATTTGGAACCACCGCTGAGACCATTCTGTCTGACTGCAGATCAGTTGCTATTAGATCTGGTGATGAAGAAAGTCCTGCTGTACTCTGGTGGTTTACATGCACAATCTTAGCATCAGGAGACTGAGATAGGAGCCTAGGGCCAACCTGAGCTACACACTGAGTGTCCAGGCCATGGCAAAAATCCCACTTAAACAAAAATCTCTCTAAACAAAAGAATAGGAGTTTGTGGTGAAGAGAGAAGATACCTGCTCCCGGGTATCTGTATTGTCCTACAGAAGCAGAGCTCTCTGTCTATCTGGGGTGACAGGTTGGCACGTGACAGTCATGTACCATGCACACTGGCGCAGGGGTCAGTTCTTCCAACTATCCTAGTGTTCTGTGAAACTCATGAGTGTAGGGTGATAGTAAACGTGATAAATCTATTGAATGTGATGTGGTTTTGTTGATATTGTTATTTTTGTTGTGGGCTCTTCTGGTGGGATATGGGTAATAAAAAAACTTGCATAAGCTGGCCAGATGGGTCAGTGGATACAAGTGGTTAACTGCAAGCCTGGCAACTTGAGTTTGATTTCTAAGAATCACATTGTAGGACAAGACTAACACTCAAAGAGTTGTCCTCTGACCTCCACATGCATGCTGAGGTGTGAGCACAAACATGTGTGAACACACATACACACACATACACTCACATGCACACACACTCACATGCATTCACATGCACACACACACATGTACACACACATTCATGCACACTAACATACACTCACATGCACACACACATTCATGCACACTAACATACACTCACTCACGCACACACACACACATACACAAGCACACATGTTAACATACACTCACACGCACACACACACACATGCACACACACACACACACACACACAAATGAATATGACAAAATAAAACATTCGCCCTGATTTGATAGGATATAACTGAATGGGACAGTAGGGTATGATGTCTACTTTGGCTTTATTCCAGTTATTTGTAAGCCCCAAGGGAAAAGAGGCTGGTGGTTTATGTCTTTCCTGTGATTTCCCTGGTAAGAGTGTTCCTGGGCTTACTGTTTGCAGGGCATAGTGGATACTTACAGTACTTCTGGAGGTTTTGCTTTGTTTTGATATTTCCATGTCTTACAATAAATCAGTTCTTTCCTAGAAAGACCACACCAGACGGCAGCACCAGCAATGCTCTAGTGTAGTCTCCAGGCATGGCAGGGTTTAAGATATTCTCTGGGCTTTGGCCTGAGACTCCATTCCTGTGCTGTTTCCTAAAGAATATACGATGTGACTGGAAAAATAGCTCACTTGGTAGAATGCTTTCTTAGCATGCATAAAGCCCATTGCACAGCCCATTGCACAGCATAAACACATTAGCTTACTGGCTAATCACAGATTTTAGGAGGTAGGGATGGGAGTATTAGAAGTTCAAGGTCATCCTCTGCTACAAAGAAAGTTCAACCTGGTAACCTAATTCTACCAGCCAGGCGTCACTTACTAAGGGCTTGCCAACCTTGAAAATAGTGCCACAAGCTGGGACCAACTGCTGGAGACATATGCGTTTGGAAGGCCCTTCATATTCAATGGTAACATACATTCATACCGATGTCCTTCTCTCCCTGACACCCACCCATTCATACCGATGTCCTTCTCTCCCTGACACCCACCCATTGCTGCCTGGTTCTCAAACTCCAAGTCTGAACTGCAGGCTTCCCTGATGACATCTGACCACGATGACTCCCTCTTTATCTTTCCAGTCCTCCAGATAAATGGTTTGAGCTGGAGATCCTTCCCCCTCCTCCAAACCAGCTCCAGCTAGCTAGACAAGCTGTTACCAAAGGGTTTCTCCATGAATTGCTCTGTTGCGACGTAGTCTAAAGAGTTAACAAGCAGAAGATAATGACATCAGACTGTGAAACTCAGGGCTAACGCACAGTGAGTCCCCGGTCTGCTCTGTTTCTACTGAAGCCTTCAGTGGGCTGATCTCAGCCAGAATTCTGTTAGCAGAGATGGAAAGCTTTTCTGAGGGGCGTCACTCCTTGAGACAACAAAAAATGTGTACATAAATAGTTTAGGAAATTCTTTTACCTAGACCCTAAAAATAAACATAGAAAAGATGGTTGTAATGGTGAAAAATAGACAAAAAAATGCAAGGTTTAAAGAACTGACAACATAGCTTCCTAGAGGATGAAGAGGAAGAAAACCTGGCCCAGGAAGTTTTTGAAGCACTGCTGGGAGCAGCTCTCTACCTACTCAAGAATGGTGCTTGGTGTGGTCGACAAGGGCTGTTACAGATCGCTTCCCACCATCAGTCTTGTCTTTATAAATTATAGCAAAGAGCCAGCTCCAGTGATCACAGCTTTTTGAAAACTGTGTACTCTAGCATATCAACACGTAGAGCTATGTAACTCCCTGAACATATTGAGGTTGAAAGTATTTGTATGACAGAAGAGGGGAAGAGTTCTCTAGGCTATGGTAAGGCCCGGTGAATTTACTTGAAAAGGTGTCAATCAATAAAAATACAAGAAAACTGAAAAGAAAAGAAAAGGAAAGAAAAGAAAAGAAAGAAAGGAAGGAAGAAAGAAAGAAAGAAAGAGAGAAAGTTAATTCAAGGCTAGTCTGGGCTAAATGAGACCCTGCTTTTCCAAAAAAAAAAAAAAAGACTATCACTTTTGAATTTAAGAAATAGCATCTTAATAAAATGCATCTTTAATACAACTATTGCATACGGAGACTTTAATCTAGCATACAGTTGACATTCCAAGGTCTCAGTAGCCTAAGGGTGCAGGAGGGGTCACTTTACTACAAACATCTCCAGCTCTCTCTACCTGGGAGCATCCAGGGCCTGCTCAGCTGCACCTAGGACACCAAATGCCCCCCATGGGGTGCCTCTTGGCTTAATCAACCTCCCAGGCTGGCTGTTGTAAGAAAAGCCTGTCTTGAAGCCACAGCCTCTCTCCTTGTCTTTCTCAGAGCTGCACTACAGACCCACAGTGCTTTGTGTTGGGGGTGGGTCAGGAGCTCCCTATGCCTGTCCCAACCTCCTGTGCTTTCTCATTTCAGAAACAATTTTACCCTCTATTCTGGCTTCAGCATGGATGTTTAGAAGGCAGGGAGGCATCAGAGCATACAGTACAGTGGCTGGATGCCACCAGGAACAAGTGCTAGCCACAAAGTCATCTTTCTAGGAACTCTAAACCCGCAGAGACCCCATGGCTGTGCATTGTTACAAGGTAGGGACAACATGGGAAGCAGTAGGTGTCTTCCAAGGGAGAAGCTTGATTACTAAATGCTCTATCAACTTTGAGACAATGAATTTCTCGATTATACTCATGTACTTAACATGAATGTCTTGGGTTGAAGGAGGAGGCCCTGCCTCCAACAGAATAACCAATTGCAAACAGCCAGGCCAAACGTCCCCTGCAAATGAGGGATGTAATGTGATCTGATGGCATTGTCTGCTTGCTCCACTCTGGTCATCTCCAGCTGCTAACTGCATACCTGTGGAAGCCCCTCCAGCCTGTGCTCACGACTGCCAGGGTCAGCATTAATACTGTCAAAGAGGTAGGGCTTAGGTGAAATATGCCAATAGCCAGGCCAGCAGCCTTTAGGCACGGAGACTTCTAGAATTCTTCTGTCACAGGCTGTGCAAACCTAAGGGGGAGCCGAGTCCTGAGAGCTGTACTCTGAACTCCATATGGCACATACATGTCCACACTCATGCACATGCGCATGCACATGCACAACAATAATAAACAAACACGTTAAATATAACCAAGTATAATCCAGGAGAAAATTGGAAAAGCAATGAAGTTAGAAAGAATCTAATCAAGCCTTTATTAAACTTTATGTAGCTGATTCAGAGTATGGGACTGGAGAGGTGGCTTGGTAGGTAACAGCACTGTCTGCTCTTCTAGAGGACCAGCACCCACACGGTCGCTCACAACTACCAGTAACTTCAGTCCAAGGGCACCAGGCACAGACACGATGCACAGACATACATTCAGGTACAACATTCATACACATTAAGCAGAAAAATAAAATCCTAAAAAAACAAACAAAACTGCCACTAACACACACACACACACACACACACACACACACACACACACACAAAAAACACACTACCTTGCTGTGTCAACCCAAAATGTTGTTCTATCATGGCAAAGCCTTTGTCATTTTCCCTCAGTTAGAGTTATAATGGGCTCCAGTCCTGTCAGCAGTGTTCCAATGCCACTTGAACTGAATCCTGAATGGCAGTCCTTACAGCCAAGACTCTGTTGTTGCTTTCTCCTCTGGAAACAGTCAATAGGCCAAAAGGTTCCCCTTGTTTCCTTCCCCCAGTGAATAAGTTCCTGTTTATATTAACTAGCATTTCAACTTTCAGCCACGGTTAAACTGCTGAATCATGCTGAGACAAGAGAAAAACCAACACAGAAGAAATCTCTACACCCTTCCAGAAGGAAATGGATAAGCAAACTGTGGTACCTGTGACAACAGAATGGTAATCATGGGAAATCAGAAATGAGATGCCAAACCACTGGGTGTGGTCCCCTAAGTGTACATGGTTAAGCTATGGAATGGTAATCTGGAAAGACTTAAAATTTTTGATTTGTAATTATGTGTATTGTGTGGATATGCATACAGGAGTGAAGACGCCTAAGGGGACCAGACGAGCATCTTGGGTCCCCTGGATCTGGAGTTACAGGCGGTGGTTATGAGTTATCTAATGTGGATGCAGGATGATCTTAAGGACTGAGACATCTCTCCAGCCAGGAACACACTGGAAATTAAGAAGGCAGGAAACAGAAGCTTCTGGAAGCCACACCTGTGATGCCAGTGTTCAGATGGTAGACTCGGGAGGATCAGGAATTCAAAGTCATCCCCAACTGCATAGAGGTAGATTATCTCCCTTGACGAAATATAAACCAATTCAAGCTGAATTTAAAAAGTAGATAAAAGGCAGGTTTTTGGAGGCAGCTCTCAGGTGGGTTCACTGATCTCACAGGAGGAGGCTAGGGGAAGGCTCTGTGGAGACTGGAGAGAAAAGCACTCAAAAAATGCAGGGGAGAGAGGAGGAGAAGAGGGAGAGGGAGAGAGGAAAGGAGAGAGGGAGGAGGGAGAGGGAGAGAGGAGAAACCAAATGTCTGGATTATATAGTGAAGAGCCCAGCCCCTGGGCTGCAAAATTCATGATAGAAGGCTGGGTTTGCCAAGCCCTTTAATGGATAGGGGCTGAGGGATGCTGGGGGAACATGGAGGCCAGCTCTGCTTTGGAATGTTAAAGAGGCTCCTTAGCCACTAGTCCCTGGGTCTGACACCCAACACATAGCAAATCCGATGTCTGAGAAAGGAAAGAGGAAAAGGGGAAGGAGAAAAAGGAGGAAAAGCTAAGGAGCAATCCACTAGGCAGCACTACCAGTCATCCTGGGAGAAGCATCAGGTCTGTGGAATACAGCACAGCACAGGGCTCCTATGTGGGAGTCTTGTGCGGCTCTGTCCCTTCTGAGGTTGACCTTTGCTTGGCAGAAGTGAATCAAGCTAAGCAGAGTGCTATCTAGAAATCTGGATAGTGGGTCAGATAAACAAGTTGACTGTAAAGAGAGTTACAGATAGCCCAAGGCACTCTGGCCTTTGACCTACAGCATCCCCTCCTCCACAGTGTTGTCTAGTGAGCCAACAGGAGAGAGCTTGTGGCATTTTTAGAATGAATAAATGTAGCTTCTTCAATCGAGTGTGGTGTAGACACTTGCATCTCAGTTTTACTTCCTTTTTACATGGGTTAAAGTTTGCTATATTTAGGATTTTCTCCAAGTGTCAGTGGGATATCAATGGGGTAGGAGAGCCATTAAAAAAAATGCCATGGTGTGAGTTTGGCTTGGTCATGACATCTCCCTGACGTTTGTCATCCTATGAATTGATTTATTGGGTCCTCAGTTACTGTCAGCCTTCCTAAAATGCCCACATCACCATCAGATCCGTAGACCCAGAGCCTCCATCTTGGCTCACTCTCTCGAGAACGTGAAGGTGTACACACCCTGCACATTTAACAATGCTGCCTATAAATATTTCTATCAGCCCGTGTCCCGGCAGCAGGCCTCCCCAGACATTTGACCTCCTCTCTCTGTGCTGCTCTGGAGACACACTGAAGGTGCCTTAGGCACGTACCTGGCTACCTGCCACTGTCACCAGACTTCTGTGGTGGGTCAGGGCTTCCATTCCGGGCTTGATATTTCTGTCCTAGGCTCACCTTGGGAAACGGGGTACGGTGTTCCTATGATGTGGGGTTTCTCAAATCAGCTAGGTATCCCAGTCCCACCCCAATGTTATTGCTGATACCTATTTCTAAATTAGGAATATCATCATTTTTATTCTCTTACAACTCCTGCAAAAACTTTGGTTTATTCTGATTTTTCTGTCTCTTCTTTATAGAGGGCACGCATTAGTTTTAAAATAACAATAAAAGGGGTTGGGGATCTAGCTCAGTGGTAGAGTGCTTGCCTAGCAGGAGCAAGGCCCTGGGATCAGTCCTCAGGTCCGAGAAAAAGAAACTAATAAAAGAAAATAACAATAAAGTACAAATCAGGAACATTTACACATGGTTCTTGAAGAATTATAAACATTGGGGGTGAGAATGTATTATTCTATAAATGATGGAAATTTCCATTCAGAAAAAAAAATACCAATTGGACCTATACCCTTTAGGATAAACTGATGTAAACTATGCTACTACTGCTAAACGCCTATCCCTAGGGCACAAGACTCTGTTTCACTGCAGTGATATACCTTGACATATTATTTATACATAATAGAAACCAGGTAGATACCTAAGAATAGTAGAAATGGCAGAATAAATGAGCATAACATAGAATATAATATTAAAGGGTTTGACATAAAGGAAATTTTGAAATGACTTCCTATAAATGTGTAGAAAAGCTAGCCTCGTAGTGTCAGCTTTGAACATGCGAGTGCAGTGCGGAACAACTGACACATGCCGAGACGAGACCAGGAAAGTGCACTGGGCAACGGCTTCTCAAGTGATGGAATAAAGGTGCTTTATGTTCCCATCTTATAGTTGCCTTTCTTTTTCATTGTCCTCAGTGAAATAGAATATTGATAATCACAGAAGTTTGGTTGTGAAATGTAAGCACAAAAAATGTCAAAGCTCATGTATACAGTTAGACAGCTGGTCAAATTTCAGATTCAGAGAGAAAGGAAGAATATTATCAAAGTAAGGATCCCGTCTTAGTGATTAACAAGAACTTCGTTTTTCACAATTTTCCAGAAATTAGATGAGTAAAACTTAAACAAGCAAACAAACAAAATAAAGGTTAGAAAACAGACACTTGCAGAACACCATAATCTCTCTCCTCTCCCTTCCCCTCTTCTTTCTCTCTCTCCCTCTCTCTCCTCTCTCTCCCTCTCTCTCTCTCTCTCTCTCTCTCTCTCTCTCTCTCTCTCTCTCTCTCTCTCTCTCTCTCTCTCCTCTCTCTCTCTCTCTCTCTCTCTCTCTCTCTCTCTCTCTCTCTCTCTCTCTCTCTCTCTCTCTCTCTCTCTCTCTCTCTCTCTCTCTCTCTCTCTCTCTCTCTCTCTCTCTCTCTGTCTCTCCTTTGCCTAAAATCTGCCCAACTGTCTTTTAATTTCAGACTAGTGCCCCTCTGTCACTGATCTTTTGTGATCAACAACAGTTATCTCAAAATAATGCATGTAGACTCCTCATTTTGCCTCGGAAAACTTTTACTGGCTTCAACCTCGCGGAATACCTACGGGCTTCACAGTTCTCCACATAATGTGGTAACCCAAACACATCTAGCAATATAGCTGGAAGGATCTTTCACCCGATGTTCCTAAGGCTCATGAACCTCTAAGTAGCTCTCGAGAGTAATTCATGTTCTGCACTAGGGAGATTTCCCTCTGGCTTATGACTAATCTTCACTCACACTCTTAAATCTTGCAAAAGACTGGGACAAACTTCCGGTTCATTGCAGGGGGGGGGGGGGGGATGGGAGGGAGGGATCAAGGGATGGGTGGCTGCTTGCTCACAAAGTAAGAGCCTACCTCTTCTTCCAGGACATAAAAAGCCTCTCCATCTGCTCTTTAACCAGGACACAGACCTCTGCTCTCACAAAGATTTCAGCAGCAACCATGGCAACCTTCGTGGAGCTCAGTACCAAAGCCAAGATGCCCATTGTGGGTCTGGGCACCTGGAAGGTGAGTGCGCAGCCTTAGGACTCCTGCTGCCTTCAATCAGAGCAGCTTCTTGGCATTTCCTCATTTTTCTCGGCGTCTACTGGGAATTTGGAACCCAAGTTGTTTTTGACCTTTCTGCTGTTTCAGGCCTCAAGGCTCTTACAGGCTTTCCCCAGCAGTGACATCCCTGATAGTGTCAAGTTTCAAGCTTTGAAGGATACACTCTTAGCGTGCTTTCCTCTGAACTTATGAGACACTTAACATTTTATACGTTTTGGCTGGTTTGATCTTTTTATGGCTGCGTTATTCAGAGGCAGAACACCCAAAGCTCCATATGACCTAGCTCTGTTTCCTACCCGAGAGGGGTGGAGGGGGGCGCAGACCCAACTAAGGCATCTGGCCTGGGGGGAAAGGCAGAGTCTCAGACCCCAGCCCAGGCTACTAGCACCTTCACTTTACCAAGATACCACGCCATTTTCTGAGCACATCAAACTAAGCAGGAAGACCACGGAGCCTGGGCTCAGATCCGGTCTGGCAGTTTGCTCCCCTGGCAGAATGCCCCAGGGTCCAACCCGATTTCTGCTGAAGCACATTTCTCAGCTTCTGTTGAGACAAGTCTGACATTGTCCCATCTCCTAACTCTGTCCTTGGGTTTATTTCCCTTGGTGATAACAGGACAGTGGTCACCTTGTTTCCAGGAGTTCTCTCTCGATTTGGTTTCTGGCGACTGGGACTTAGACTTAGTTTAGGCTGTCCTATAACTCACACTGTAGCTTGAACTTGCAATCCTCCTGCCTCAGCCTCTAGAGGTGATCACAGGTGTGAGCTGCCTCCAGGAGCTCCTTTAAGACCAGGCACATTAGATGGAACTTACTTTTAGCTCTGCTAGAACACAAGGTGGGTGAACATTACAGTTCCCTTTTTCTTCTCCTTTGAAAAGTTTGTTTTCGGGACTTGAGAGATGGCTCAGTGCTTAAGAGCACTGGCTGCTCTTCAGAGGTTCTAAGTTCAAATCCCAGCAACCACAAGATGGCTCACAACCATCTGTAATGATTTCTGATGCCCTCTTCTGGTGTGTTTGAAGACAGCTACAGTGTACTTATATATAATGAATAAATATTTCCAGCAATGCAGTGTGGCTTGGTGAAACTAGGCTGTGTGGAGCCTATTGAGGACAGTTTTGGTATAAGAACATCCAATGGCCTTTTCTGTTGCCCTTCAGTCTACGCCAAACCAAGTCAAGGAAGCTGTGAAGGCAGCCATTGATGCTGGGTATCGCCATATTGACTGTGCGTATGCATATTGCAACGAGAATGAGGTGGGGGAAGCTATCCAAGAGAAGATCAAAGAGAAGGCTGTGAGGCGGGAGGACCTCTTCATCGTCAGCAAGGTATAGTGGTCCACGGTGGATGAAACTTCAAAGCAGGTAGAATCTGGTCCATACCAAGAGCCCTCTCCAGCTTTTCCTAACCTTCCCTGCTTTCCCTATATCTGTCTGTGGGTATAAATGTCCGTGTTCCAAGCCAGTACTGATGCGATTCTGCTGCTGGCCCACCCACCTATGTTAGTTTTCCCATAACCAGGATGGCTCCTTTGAGATTTGCATTCTCTTGACTTTCATGCTTTCTGTCATTGACATCCTTCTGCCCACTCAGATGCTAGGGCTGCCTCTAAGGGTGGGTCTTGGGGTAGGAGAGATGGCTCAGAGATTAAGAGGACTTACTGCTTTTGCAGAAATACTATAATTTGGTTCCTAGCACCAACACCTGGTGAATCACAACACCTGTAACTCAAATTCCAAAGAATGTGACACCCTCTTCTGTCCTCTAAAGGCATCCACTCACACAGTATGCACACATACATTGAAATAATAAATTAATCTTTCTTTTTAAAAGGGTGGACCCAGAGCCATCCCACTCAGTCCTGTGTTCTCAGTGACTATGTAGAAAGAATACTTTTTTATTGTTGCATAGGAATATCTTCTTACCACCATAAAGGTGAAATACAGGGCTAGAGAGATGGCTCAGCAGGTAAGAGCACTGACTGCTCTTACAGTGGTCCTGAGTTCAAATCCCAGCAACCACATGGTGGCTCACAACCATCTGTAGTGTGATCTGATGCCCTCTTCTGGTGTGTCTGAAGACAGCTACAGTGTACTTGTATATAATAAATTAATAAATTATTTTAATGTATGAAATATAACATGCCGTTAAAAAGAAAGGAGAGAGCTGTGTAGGATGAGGTGTCTGGCTGGCTATCACTAGCTGACACACTCTACCCATGTGGGAACTGCATAGCATGGGCATTTAATTCTTGGTAATTCACCGTTAGGGCCTGGTATCTTGGGAATATGGGACTATCCCACAAATAGCATCAGAATGCCAAGTGCTCTAAGAAACACATCGAATGCTGCAAGCATGAAAAACTCTATCACCCTCAGCACTTGGGAAACGACCTGACTCAGTGAGCCTTGCGTATCAGATCGTGTGCATTGATTAGCCGGTTTTGTTAAATATAAACAGTCTGTCCTGAGGTTAGATCAGACTGTAAGTCTCTGAGCAGGGTGGGTGAGTGTTCTGTGACTCTTTTCCTCCATTCCCTAATGCCCCTGATGTCATACTCTGCAGTTGTGGCCCACCTGCTTTGAGAAAAAACTGCTAAAGGAAGCCTTTCAGAAGACCCTCACGGATCTCAAGCTGGACTACTTGGACCTCTATCTTATCCACTGGCCTCAGGGATTTCAGGTTTGAGCACTTCTCTGTGCTTATCTGTATTCCTGAACCAAGGTTGTGGGAACATGGGCGTGAGTGCTCCCTTCAACTTCCTGCTGATTCCTTGTCCAGTGATGCCCTCTCAAGCGACGCCTTCGATGGTCTTGGGTGTTGTATTCCAGGGTCCAGCCCTCTTGCCAACCAAAGCACGCTGAGACTCCTTCTAATCCGAGCATGCCTAGGGAGTGGCTGAACCAACTATGAGATGCTGGGAATCAGATCCTTGCCTAGTGAAATTAAAATTCCTCCAGGTTTATGTGGATCCAGATAATGAGGCATCAGTTTCCAAGGTGATAGACATTCCTGATCAAGTCTATGACAAATATTAGCAGATTTGGGAACTGGTCCAGCAGTTCTGTAATTTGGGATTTACCTAACCACAGTAGGTTGGGATAAAGATGTTATTAAAGCTTGATGTCTGCAAGTGCATCCCATCCCCTAGACCTGACCAGAAGCTAAGCAGATGTGGGTATTGGATATTTCACTGTCCTGGATCCTTGCTTCATAGAACCAGGTGCAACCAACGGGCGATTTGTTTTGTTTTTACAGGCAGGGAAGGAGTTATTCCCCAAAGATGAACAAGGCAATGTCCTCCCTGGTAAAACAACGTTCCTGGAAGCCTGGGAGGTAGGTTCCAGCTTCTACTGCTGTCCAGACTACCATTGTGGTATGAACAGGCCCACATGCCTTGTGTGCAACTCTGTCTCTGTTTTCTCCAGTTCTTCTAACTCCTTCCTCACTGTGTTTGGATTTAGGGTTCATCTGGCATCATCTACTTTTGTGTTTGTTTGGTTTTTTTGATTCAGTGTCTCATTGTGTGTCCCTGGCTAGCCTGGAGCTCACGGAGATCCATGGGACTCTGTCTCCCAGGTGCTGAGATTAAAATCATCTGTTTTTGAGGTGACAATTAGGACCTCACCTGAGACAGGAAATTTAGTCTTGCTCAGTTTGTGGAAAACATACACGAATTTGAAACTAAGGGCAGGAACTTGGTACAGGGATGCTGCCTTGATTTGCACGGGTTAGCTGAGTGGCCTAGGTAAATCATCATCATCATCACCACCACCACCAAAACCACCACCACTACCACCACCACTACCACCACCACAACCACCACATCATTATTAAGTTTGGATTTTGAAGACAGAGTTTCTCTGCAGCCCTGGGGTCCTGGAACTTGGAACTCAGAGATATGCCTTCCTTTAACTTCCAGTGCTGGGATTAAAGGCACCCACCATCACACCCAGCTGGCCTAGGGGAATATTTTTAACTCCTTCAAGCCAGGTTCCTCTTACATATGGGCTGGTGGGAAGTCTCAGGGGTACAGTGTTTGCCCCACACATGTGAGAACCTAGAACCCATAGAAAGGCGTATAGAAGCACGTGTCTGCCATCCCAAGACGGGAGGAAGAGATCTCTGATGGTCTCTGGCCAGCTAGGCTAGCACACACAGATGAAAAACAAGGAGACCCGGTCTCATCTCAGGTGAAAGGTGAGGAACAGCACACAAGGCTGTCCTTTGACCTCTGCACACTTGCTATGGCATGCGTGCCTGCACACACAGAGGAACCCATACATGAGCATGCACTCACATCATGCACACACTCACATAATTCTACTCATTAGATCCTTGAGGGTGTGGTAAGGCTGAAGGGAGCTAATATCCTAGGCTTTGCCAAAGCCCATTAGTGACCAGCCCTTCCAGGAGTGTTTCCTAAGTACAAACGGTGAAACCTGTAACCTTGAGAATTGGGAGTGGCCATGTCACAGAGCAGGGTGTGACCCAAGGAAGATTAGACTCAGATCCATTTGACTCCAGAGTCCAGTTACCAGACCCTTTAGCACAGTGCTTGGCCAACAGTGAACATATATGTAAACACCAGGAAAAGCAGGTACCTTGCTTTTTAAAATCAAGCAATCCACTCTTATCAGTTCTGTTCCTTTGAAGAACCCACATCAATACATGATGTGCATAATTAACGTTCAAAAGCTAAATAGATCATGGTTGCTTTTCTCTAAAAAAACAAAAATAAATAAGAACTGATATAATGACATTAAATGGGAGTCTTTTGTGTCCCAAAGTATTTATCAGCCTGCATGTTGTCCTTGCTACTTTGAACTTTAGCTGGAGGTAGCAAGAACATAGAGAGAACAGATGTGCATGGCAGTGATAAAGACAACAGACATGCATGCCAGTGGAAGAAGGAGATGAAGGGAGGAGACAAGGTTTTAGATCGGATGGCAGTCCTAGTGTTGTGGGAGGCTGTGCTCTGGCCATAGCATGGCCGCTGCTTTCTTGTAATCAGAGCCGTCTCATGTAAACTCGACACCCTTGCAAGACTGAACCCAATAACATTCCCTCCTGGGATGGGGGTGGGAAGAGGGCTCACAGGGGCATGGGGTGGACCACCAGGAGATCTGGAGCACCTCAAGAGCCAGCACACAGGGCCCCTCCTCTTGTACCTGGATATGTAGGACGTTAGTGGTTGCTGGGGGGATGTTTTCTTTGATGGTGTAGCAGCCCCAAAGTTGCCCCTGCTCCTATGTGTAGCTCCTCACTCAAGGTTCTGTGTGAAGCCCAGGTACGGTTGTTTTACCAGCTTAGACACAGGACGGGGTCACTTCTTTGGTCTGCTGTTTGCTGATCTGGGCTGAGTAGGCATTTATGTCTCCCCTGAAAAGGTCAATTCCTAGAGATATATTTGAAAGGAATCAATCTTGCCAAGTAAATCATTAACTACATGTGCTAGCAACAGAATGCTGGTTACGAGAGTCTCGGGAGAATCTAGAAGTGTGGGTTTGGTTCAGTGGTGGGTTTTACTCACCAAGCACAAGGCCAAGGATCCCATCCCCAGAACAGTAGGAAAATGAAGTCTAAAACATCTGTCCTTCCTTCCATAGTGTATCGTGAAGATTCTCTTGAGGCCTTCTGACCTGGATAGGAAAGGGAAAAATTAAAGGCTTCCAAACAGCCAGCAGCAACAGGCCCTCTTGCTCAGTTCATGGCTTAAGAAGCAATGCAGTGGTTTCACACGGAGTCCAAAACAGTGAGAAGTCTGCGTAGCAAAGCTCCCAAGACAGCCTAAGATGTCAGCATTCGCTTTTGCACTGATGCGAGCAAATTATTAATAACTGGGCAGGGTGGCTGCCGATTATGACCATGTAAATAGTAATACTTCATGGATATGTACACATGTAATACACATAGAGTTCTTATACTGATTTAACTATGGCAATTGGCCATTCTGTCATAGATACATAGGCGTATCCCTGATTTGCCTAGTCCAATGTCCTGGTGATATATTCTGTAAATTAATCTAAGAATTGTTGTGAAATGAAACCGTTTGGTTGGTTGGTTTTCAAGACAGGGTTTCTGTGTGTAGCCCTGGCTGTCCTGGAATTCTCTGTATACCAGTCTGGCCTTGAATTCACAGAGATCTGGCTGCCTCTACCTCTCAAGTGCTCCTGGTGCTCTGCCTGGCTGTACTCTTTCAAGGGCACACGTAGACAAGCTGTAGGCTGTGACTAGAGGCAGCAGGATTAACCATGTTGGCATAGAACATGTTGGAACAACAACTAATCCGATGGCAGCCTCACTGACTGAAATCCCAAAGAGGGTAGGGGAGGTTAACATAAAGAAGGCCAGATGGACCAGACATGCAAACCAAAGTTCCCTTAGGACACACAAGCACACGTAAGTTATCTCATTCCAGTCTGGGGAGTTCATAGACCTCAGGTCTCACCAAGGCTCAGTAGTCCTACCTAGCACAGTCCTTCCTCACTGATTGGTGGCCCTCAACTTTGTACACTAAAGTCACTAGGGGAGTTTTGAACATCCTAATTCCTGTGCTGTATCCCAGAGGATGTCCATAATAATTTCAGGGAGTGGGGTCGAATGTCACCCCAACACTTTCATTTTTTATTTTCTTTTTCTTTTTCTCCCCATCTCCCTCCCTCCTTCCTCACTCTCTCTTTCTCACTTTCTATTTCTCTCTTCTATCTTACACACACATGCACACACACACGCACACACACACACAAATGCACACACACACACACACACACACACACACACACGAATGCACACACACAAATTTGGGGAAGAAAGATAGAGGGCAAATTAATCCATTTCCTCAGGTTACCCAGATTTGGGCAAGGTGAGAAGAGCATATATTCTTCTTTTTTTTTTTTAAACATCTATTATGTGTAAGTACATTGTATGTGTCTTCAGACACACCAGAAGAGGGCATCAGATCTCATTACAGATGGAGCCACCATGTGGTTGCTGGGATTTGAACTCGGGACCTTTGGAAAAGCAATCAGTGCTCTTAACCACTGAGCCATCTCTCCAGCCCACATCATATATTCATAGTAGCCTCTGCCCCTTGATGAGCACCCACTGTCTGGACAGGCACTTCTGTCTTGTGTTGCTGCTTAAAACTAAAACTTGGAGGTTCGTGTAGCCATTCCTCTTATCTCAGGAATGAATCAAGTCAGCATCCCTGTATCCTCTTAGAGCCATCTAAACAATGGACCTCCCTGTGACAGGGCATGGAGGAACTGGTGGACCAGGGGCTGGTGAAAGCTTTGGGCGTCTCCAACTTCAACCACTTCCAGATCGAAAGGCTCCTGAACAAGCCTGGACTGAAACATAAGCCAGTGACCAACCAGGTGAGTTCCGTGTGGTGCAGGGCCCTGCTCTGTGCCTGCTTCAGCACTGGGAGGCAAGGTCAGTACTGTCTGCAGAGTCTCGCCTCTGGGGCCTGTGTTCAGGATGCTCAGGGAGGTGGGAGGCAGGCCTCTGGGTCTGGTGTGTAGCACGTCTATCCGTGGGTTGTGTTTGGCCTTTGTGTTGGTCCTTTCTTGTGCCTGGAGTTCCCACTGAGCCTCTCAGAAAGACTTTCTTCTCTAGTGATGGAGATGTTTTCTCTTGCAGGTCGAGTGCCACCCTTACCTCACCCAGGAAAAACTGATCCAGTACTGTCACTCCAAGGGCATCGTGGTCACAGCCTACAGTCCCCTGGGCTCCCCAGACAGGCCTAGGTGAGGCTTCAGAGTGTGAATTTCTTTTTATCAGTCTTAAAATTATTGTTTAATATCCAGTTATTATTGGTCCAGATTTCTCATGTACCTGGAAAAACTATCTCTGTAGAGATATATTGGACACATCCAAATAGGATTGCTTGGGGTGGGGGAGCCATGTTTTTTGTTTATTTTATTTTATTTTATTTTATTTTATTTTACTTTATTTTTAAAAAAAGACAGGATGCCTTACCTCTTAGGGATGCTTCTACTATTTAATGCCAGGGCACCTTTGCAAATACCTGAGGCTGCAGAGCCTAAGATGGGATCACAGGAAAGACAGAAAGCTTCCAGGAGGACCCCCTGCCCATTTTGCAGGGAGAGAAGGCTGTGATGCTCCTCCTTGATAGTGTCAGGGAAGCAGGTGTCATTGGCTTGTCACAGTCCTGGGGATTTACTCACTCTGATCTCTTTCCACCTTTAGGGCCAAGCCAGATGACCCTTCACTATTACAGGACCCCAAGATTAAAGAGATTGCCGCCAAGCACAAGAAAACCACAGCCCAGGTAAAATAATATGCCTCCCAACTCTCAACCCTGCAATCCATTCCTAGTCTTGATTTACTCTTTCTCTTGCCTTCTTTTAATCCCCTGGAGAGGAGGAAATGAGAAAGGGAAGTCTATTCCCATCTCCCTGAAATGCAGCTGGTATTAAACAAGGGCAACTTCGGTTCCTTCACTTCTTGCCAAGTCCTCATCCCCCACCTAGGGAAATCCTGGTGTTGCCTTCAGGATTACGGGAGATTAAAAAAGTGCCAGAGGGAGCTGCGAAGATAAACATTGTCTTAGTCACATTTCTGTCTGATAAGACATCATGACCAAAGCAACTTAGAGAAGAGAGGCTTTTCTTTGGAGCTTACAGTTACAGGGAGATGGGAGTCCCTGCACATTTTGGCAGGAACCGCAGCAGCAGGCATGCGTGGTGCTAGAGCAGCAGCCAGGGGCTCACATCCCAAACCACAGACAGGGAACTGAGAGCACACTAGGAGTGACTTAAGTCTTGAAAGCTTAAGCCTGCCCCCAGTAATGTGCCTTCTCCAACAAGGCTACCCCTCCTAAATCTTGCTAAGCAGTTCCACTAACTGGGGACCAAGTTTCTAAACACATGCCCTTGTGGGGCCAGTCTCATTTACACCACCAAGGTCCTCTTTTGCTGAACACGTGCCGTCTTCCCTTTGTTTTACACAGGTTCTCATTCGGTTCCACATCCAGAGGAACGTAGTAGTGATCCCCAAGTCTGTGACGCCAGCACGTATACAGGAGAACATTCAGGTAAGATGGAGACCCATCATCTGATAAGAGTGTATGATTGGAAGACTCCCATTAGACTTTCTTCTCATCCCATTCTTGGATTATCTGTGTGTCTTCCCCAATTTCTGATCATCTTGTGAACTCTTGTCCCAGGGAGCTGGCCTCAACAGAGCTGAGATAAACCACCAGTTAACCACAAATGGACTGAAGGTGGGGCCCAGAAAGCCCTGTCATCTCTAAGCATAGGCAAACCTTATGTCACCAAGAAGACCCTTGTTTTCCCACGAGCACTTAAGTCAAGAGCCATTGATAACCTGCCCAAGTGCAGACAGCCCTGGCCTACACAGCAGTCTGTAGCTGGAGAACAGGCATGGGCTACACTTGAGGAAATGTCCTTCCTGAAGTCTCCACGTGTCCTCAAGGATTAGGCAGTGCACAGGCTGAGATCTTGTGACTACAGGCCCAAGTTCTCTGTTTTTCTGGAGCACTGAGTTCTATAAATAATTCAGTCTAAATCTAGAAAACGGTTTGTATGCAGTGTGAACCTATGTGTGCAGAGAAGAATGCCTATAGCCTCAGGCACCAGCCCTTTCCTTGGCTAAGGATGCTTTGGAACTCTTGTCCTTCCAGGTCTTTGACTTCCAGTTGAGCGACCAGGAGATGGCCACTATCCTGAGCTTCAACAGAAACTGGAGGGCCTGCCTGCTGCCTGAGTAAGTAGCGGAGGCTGATGTATGAGATTTCTGAAGTTGTAGAGCATTAGGTGGAAGGATTAGGTTAACGTTATCTTCAAATTCTGTTTTGTTTTGTTTGGAAATTGTGAAAAAGTAAATTTGAGTCATGGGAGACCATGACTGCCAGCTGCCACTAATTCTCTGAAGTTTACCCACAGAGCCAGAGTTTTCAGGAACAATATGCTGTTCCTTTACAGGAGGCCAGAGCGTTCATCCACTCTCTCAGTCACTAACTGATTTATCTGTAATGCACCCTGTGTACCGTGTTCTAGCTGGCATATCACAGTACACAAACGTCATGTTTCCCATTCCTGTATTCCTGAAATATGTGAAGGAGCTCTAAATATGTACATCAGGCAGTAACAAATGCCATAGGGAAAAAAAAAAGTTAGTAAAAGGTACGAGCTATAGTGCGTCTTGGTAGAATAGGGGCTTTATAGGCGATGGTCCAAGGACAGTTTTGCTGATAAAGTCACAATTGGAAGAAGTGAGGAATGCACCATGCAGTATTAGGACAAAACCTTTGTTGGCCATTGCACCAGTGGGTGCAAATGCCCTGAGGTGCAGTGGATTTAGGGCTCCTGAATCAGGAAGTCAGGGAAGCTGCAGCCGATGAGCAAGGGCTCTTGTGGGAAGAAATGAATTCAGAGAAAGCCTTAGAGCTAAGGGCAGACAGGTGGTGAGAAGGGTGAGGAGGACTTTGATTCTCAAAATGGAAGGAGCTTAGAAGCCAGGAGAGACTGTGAGTACAGTCTGGCACGATTAATTTGATAAACCTTAGAAGTTTCACAGTGACATCTGCTTGAGAGACCACAGGGAGTCTACTGTAACAATCCAGGGAGAAGGACAACAATTGGAAGAGGCTTCCTGTGGAAAACAGCTAATTGGATTTGCAAAAGGCTAACAGATATGGTTTTGCTTGGCTGGTTTTGTTTCTTATATGAGCGGTTCAAGAACAGAATTGTCACTTAGAAGTCAAAGATTTGGCTGGAGACGTGTTTGTGATGCTTTTTGGTCACCAAGTAGGATAATTTTTGGATAGATACATAAATGAGTGGAGATAATAGATTGGCGTCCTCAGAAGTAAGCTCAGCCAGCGTCTAATCCAAACATCAGTCATTCAGTAGCAATGAAGCCTTGGGTGGATCTGTAGCCTTTCCATTTCTCTTTCCTCGTCTACAGGGTAGGGGTGACAGTAACAGTTGCACCACATAGCCATTGAATACAGAGATCCTAGCTCACGGCTGATCTTGCCTTGTTTAATACAACAACCACAATGCAAATACCAATCTGAGGAATTCAACATGATTTGCCACTTTTTAATAAGGTGGAATGAACTCAAAGAGTAGTCGTGAGCCCTGGGGAGTGGGCCAGTCTCTAATGATGTGTCATTAGGACCTTATTCTGATGACCTGGCCACTGCGTACTTCCCTACCCTCTTTCATTATCAAATGCTCTGTTCATCAACTAAGGGGGAGGCCATGGTATGGTGTAAGGAAAGCCTGAGAAAGCACAGGAAGTGTATTCTCATGGATGCCATCTCAGTGCGCCTAGGCTGGGTAGCTTAGTTGAGAAGGTTCTTGTCTGGTATCTTTGAAACCTTGAGTTGGATCCCCAGTCGTCCACCAAAACAGGCCTCTTTCAAGTTCATAAACTATTCATCAAAGAGCATAAACTATTGGGTGGCACTCATATTTCGTCTGTGCTTGTGGCTGCAGGACAGTCAACATGGAAGAATTTCCCTATGACGCAGAGTACTGAAGCTGAACCAGCCCGTGAGGCTTCTCGTTTGCAGATGCATACCTCAGTCCTGCAGTCCTCTCAGTCCCAGCCTGCCAGGCATCATGGTGTGGGCAAGGCTGTGGTTAAATCCCCAAGTTGAATCAAGAACAGACTGTTGCGAGCAGATGTGACTTGGAGAAGTGAATGGACATCTCCTACACTAATTTGATCTGAGCAAATGTTTGTCAAAAACCCGGAGCTCTGGTAACATTTGAGGGTATGCAGAAAAAATAATAAAGAGTCATTACATTAAGAAAAGCAGCCAACACATTCTGAAGTGATTTTTGAATGAGTGAGCTCATTGGGTCCAACTCTTAACATCCACACATTGGCACGGGAGGAAACAGAGACATGGCAAAGCTAAGAACTTGCTTGCTTGAGATCCCTGTGCTGAGTGCCTAACCCTAAGTTTCAAAGGACAGTGCTCTGAGGCGGGGCTCAAGGTAATCAGATGCCCTCCTCCTCCTCCTCCCAAGCTTCTTAATGTCTTTGATTTCCCTGTGGCTTTCTTGGCCCTTTCTTGTTGTTGCTTCCCAACCTTGCCTTTAACACTCAGTCATGCCAGAGAGTCAGAAGTCATGGGGGGAGAGTCAGAAATCCACAAAGGATATCTCTAGGAATAGGGTGGTAAGTGGGAGTCTTGACAAGGAAAGAATAAAACAGAACTATTGCCATTAGCCTGGGACACATCCCTTTTCTATAATATTTCTTGAGAATATTGCAACCATCTATAAAGGCACAGGGAAGAATTTAAAGGACACAGGACCACTTTACAAGTATAAAACTCTCACATCTTTGCTCCAAATGCTTTGGAAAAAAGAAAAGCATTCAAAAACTGTGGTACCTGCAGGGTAGAAAACCAGGATAGCTCTCCCCATCCCTGCTCCCCATGGTCAGTGTGGCAGTGCAGCGTTGTCTCGCTCTACTGCTTACTGTGCCTGCCATATTGATTGGGCTCAGAGCCACTTTTTGACTCCAAGGCTCAAAGTGACTAGGGACTCTGGGCTGTTTGACCACAGATATTCACCCCAAGATGACTGCCATAAGTCTTAGATTGTTGCCTCTCCCATGAATTGGCACAATAACATTCAAGGGATGCCTCAGCTCGAGCAGATACCAGTTATCTCCTGAGTCAACACCCGGGTCTCCATCGGACCTCAAGGAAGCCTGACCTCTTTTCCAGCTATCACTGCATATCCTCATCTCCCCTCCCCTGTGTTTCTGTGGACCTCCCCTTGAAAGCCTTAAAAGTTGTCCTCACTCCAATAAACAAGACCTTTGTCAACAGAACTTTTTGCTTGGTCTCCTTCTTCTTTCACCCCCATTTTGGCCCCAGATTAGGGAAAGCCCCTGAATAACTGGGTCCCTGCTTCCAATGTCTGCCTTTCCTCCAGGGGAAGTGGTGAGGATCTGGACACCACAGCTCCAGGATTCCCTGGTCAGATGGCTTCCTCTGGGATTGAGGGGACTCCGTTAGGAAGCTTGGAGAAGGAAGATGCCTCTCATCCATCTCCCGGTGAGTTTGCTATGGAACTGGGTCCTTCTCAGCACCTTGTCCTGGATTCTGTTTACTTCAGAAGTAGTTAGGGACCCACTTCTCTCTATTCATCATACTCCATCTTAGTAGGAAAGGAACCATTTAATTCATGACCCACCCTCACCAGACATGCCAGTATCACAATCATCACTACCAACACCATCATCTTCACCACCATCATCTTCACCATCATCATCTTCACCGCCATCATCATCACCACCATCATCTTCACCACCATCATCTTCACCATCATCATCTTCACCATCATCATCTTCACCACCATCATCTTCACCACCATCTTCACCACCATCATCTTCACCACCATCATCTTCACCACCATCATCATTGCCATCATGATCACAATGTAGCCCTGGATGCCCCAAAACTACATAGATCAGACCGACGTCACATTTACAGAGATCCACGTGCCTCTGCCTTCTGAGTGCCAGTGTGCACCATCATACCTAGAAATGTATCTTAACTGTAATTTATTCTGTTGGCCAGGACCATTTCTTCAATTACATTCATTTTCTGAGGTCTGGGCAGATGTGGGTTTTGGGCTCACTAATCTGGTACATTATTGTACCTTTATTTGGCTACTCAGTATTTGTCACACATCAGCGGAGTCGAAGTAGGAAATCATTAGGGGGGGTGTGGCCTATCTGCATTACTTCTGTGGAATATGACTGGGAACAGCAGAAATGACAGAGTAAGGCATGGTTCCTACTCATTTCAGTTCTCATCGAGACTCAGCGGTGATCAGAAGCAGAGCTTGTCATGGGCCTGTTGCATTTCCAGAGTTGAGGTGAAAACACTCTTGCTGATTCTGTGCTGAATTCCCACTGCTCTGCCTAAACAATACTCACTGGCAAGTGTGCACCAAAATACGAGTTTAACGGTGAGCGACCCTTACGTGATTTAAAGGCTTTACGTTATACTTATTCATTTCTTTGCTTTTGAGATGGGGTTCCTCTGAGTAGTCCTGGCTGTCCTAGATTTCCCTCTGTAAGCCAGGCTGGCCTTGAACTCACAGAGATCTGCCTGTGACCTCGGCTGAGATCTCATACCATTTTTACTAGGTCCTGTGACATTCTAACTCTGTGTGGCTTTAGTTTTCTGTCTAATAGAGCCTGCTCCCCACGAAGGCAAGGGCTGTGGAATCTCACAGGAGAGCTCATAATTATCAGCTCATCCATAAGGCTACCCCATTCTCTAAGGACAACTTTTCTAGGTGTTAACTGTAAAATACTATTAGTGACAATGTGCAGGCATGGTGTTGCACACGTATTTACTCCCAGCACCGAGGAGGCTGAGGCAGGAAGATCTGGGCTGGCTCTGGCAACCTCTGGTCCTATCAACCTAGTCCTTTTCTCTTCCTTCCTCTCTTTAGAACATACACACATACAAACATACAGACACACACATACACACATGCATACAAGACATACACAAAGACACATATCATGCAAACACACACAGAGACACACACATGCATGCAAGCACACACTCACACACACACACACAAGGATCACGCACATTGCTCACATGGTTCTCAAGAGTTCCTAAAGGCCCTGGGTCCCTCTGGTGACCATGTCCTTCACTTTTGCCTGAGCTCTGACAGAGAAAAGTGACCTCAGGACACCAAACCTTCCTGCTCCTCCTCTGATCCCTTCATTAAGGTGCAGCATCTCAGCTCAGCCTCATCTGTTCATGAATGAACAGCACCAGAAAGCCCTGTCTCTGTGGAAGCTCTCAGGCTCTGGAGTCTTGAAACTTACCTCTGTCATCCCAGGAAGCTGGGAGCCAAGCTCTGGGACAAGCATGCAAACACTGACTGCATCCTAATTGTCAGCTGGCAACACCATCCCTTTAGAATTCACCAGACAAAGAGATGCACACTCACAACTGCAAGCTCTACCAGCTCTGATGAGCTGAAGGGTTTGCTTTGGCCCAGGGGAGGCCTGTGGGGAAGGCCTGCCCTGGGGTGAGCCTGGGCTGGCAGCAGAGCCACATCTAACACAAGGACAGGTCTAGTTGTGGGCCTTGGGCTGCAGAGGAGAGGATGGAGCTGGTTTGGGAGCTGCAGCCTTGGTCAGTCAGCCTGGAATCCGGGATGAAGTGTTATAGTCTAGCTAATCCCAGAAATTCTGTCCCCAGTGAATCCTTAGGAAATCCTGTGTTTATAAAAGCCACCCTCATGTGCTTTCCTTCTATACATCTCAATTCTGAGTTCAGAGACACAAAAGCCAACAGTGAATCTAGCTGGCTACACTAGTTCCTTCTCTGTTGCTGTGATAAGACATCAGGACCAAAGCAAGGTCTAGAACACCTCCTTTGGGCTTGTGTTCCAGAGGTTTAGAGCCCATAATGCAAGGCTGAGACAGCAGGGGAGAACATTGGCTGGACTGGATGTTGAGACTACAAACAAAAAGGGGGGAGGGGATGGAGAGAGAGGGAAAGGGAGAAGGGAACAATGGGTAGGCTAGGATTTTTAACCTCAAAGTCTGTCCCCAACTGTGTCCTTCTCCCAGGAGGCTTCACCATTTAAACCTCCAAACAGCATCACCCCTGGAGTCCAGTGTTTCAATGCTCAGTCTATGGAGAGCATTCTCATTCAAACCACCCTCTGGCATATGTCTGTGATAGACTCAGTATTTCAATTTTTTTTTTTTAGAAATATGTACAATTGGGCTGGAGAGATGGTTTAGTGGTTAAGAGCACTGACTGCTCTTCCTGAGGTCCTGAGTTCAATCCCAGCAAACACATGGTGGTTCACAACCATCTGTAATGAGATACCCTCTTCTGTGTGTGTTTGAAGACAGCTACAGTGTGCTTATATAAAAACAAACAAACAAACAAACCTAAAAAAAAATGAATTTAGCTCAGCCTGTGTACAGCCCTAAAAAAGAAAAAAAAAGAAAAAGTGGAAGCCATTTAATTTAGCCCATTAATTTCAATTTTATTTATTTAACAGTGAACTATTCTGCTAATTTAACAGTTAGCTGACAGATTAAATGAAAGCACTTTAAAATGTTGGCATCTTTAAGCTAATTTTGGTGACTTTCAAGAGCCAAGACAAGTTATCTTACAGAATTTTAGCTTGCTCTGATACCAAGGTCTAGCATGTATCATTGCAAATTCAGAATAAAATTTCAAAACTTTCATTTTGCTTGTCTAATCATGAAGGACCTGGAGTGAGGTATGCATCCACAAAGGGGACGCCTCACCGACTGATTCAGCTTCAGTACTCTGCGTCATAGGGAAATTCTTCCATGTTGACTGTCCTGCAGCCACAAGCACATAAGAAACATTAGTGCCACCCCTCATAGTTAATGCCTTTGATTCTTTTTATTTATTTATTATTTATTTTTGGTTCTTTTTTTTTTGAGCTGGGGACCAAACCCAGGGCCTTTCCTAGATTCTTTACCACTGAAAATCAACCCCTGCTCTTTGATTCTTAACATGGTCCCGTGTATCCAGGTCATCTTGGTTCTTACATAATGGAAAGCAACTCTGAACTTATGGGCCTCCTGCCTCTGTGGAGGACTCCAGAGAACTGTGACTACAGGCCTGTGCCACCAGGCCTGGTTTTATTTCTTTTATTTACTTATTTATTTTTAGTTATTTCTCTTCTGTATTGAGATTATAATATGATTACCTCACTCCTCCTCCTCCTCCTTCCGAAATCTGCCATATAGCCCTTCTGATCACTTAGGAATATATGTATATACATAAAAATATGTGTATGTACCAACAGTGAATGAAAAAGAGGCCATGAACTTGAATACTCAAGCATCCTGTCGTGTGCTGACCAGTGTGCCTTCCGTCACCTCTGAAAGGCCGAGACCTGCCCAGTGACAGGACATTCATCCTCTTTCTCTTCACAGCCCATAGGCTCCCCCTCCTCACTTGTCTGGCCATGTTGCTTCGTGCCATTTTCAGATGAAAGTTTGCTATACCATCCTGGGCTGGCATTTGTGTTCTCTTAGAGTCTGCATGACATCTGCCCAGGTCCATTTGGCTCTTAGAGTCTCTGTTGAAGTTGGGTATAATTCTAATAGGTCTGCCTTTATATGTTACTTGGCCCTTTACCCTTACACTTCTTAATATTCTTTCTTTGTTCTGTGCATTTAGTGTTTTCATTATTATGTGATGAGAGGATTGTCCTTTCTGGTCTGATCTATTTGGTGTTCTGTAGGCTTCTTGTACACTTAGAGGCATCTCTTTCTTTAGGTTAGGGAAGTTTTCTTCTATGATTTTTTTGAAGATATATTCTGAAATCTCCCTTTTCTATTCCCATTATTCTTAGGTTTGGTCTATTCACAGTGTTCCAGATTTCCTGATTGTCCCCCCCCCCCCCGGGGGAGCTTCTCCAGCTGACCTAGCCTCCTAGCTACAGGTGCAGGGCTCCGAAGGCCGATTGAAACTGCTTTTTATTTATTTTTTCCTTTTTTGAAACAAGTTAAAACCAAATCAAGGTGTGAACGATCAGCAGATATGGTTTTTACCATTTTTTCTTTTGAACATGAAACAAAACATTTAAGCAACGAGAAACAAAGACCACAGATACAAACTGACAGACACGGACAGCTTTGTGCACCAAGGACAGACAATAGACATAACTAGATTGTGTCACACCAAAGGGACCCAGATATCCTACCTATGGAACCCAGAACCAGAAATAAGCATTTCTCCAATAGGTGCCAGCAAAGAGCTAGGACGTCTCCTGCCTTCTTTCTGTCCCTAGGAGATCTCTGAAAAAGCATAAGCTCATTTTCCTTCTCTTTCTCCAATGCATCCACAGAGAGTCCAGGAGGACTGTTTATCTCAAATCCATTCTATCTCATGTCTAGGGTGTAAACTATCTCTAGTCTGGGTCCAAAGACTAAAACATAACTCTAAAAGAACACATATGCAAAAAACACTTTACCCTTACCTTGTCCTCCTCCTCCTTCCTCCTCCTCCTCCTCCTCCTCCTCCTCCTCCTCCTCCCTCCTCCTCCTCCTCCTCTTCTTCCTCCTCCTTTTCCTCCTCCTCCTCCTAGCTCAAATCACTTCTTCTTCTTCTTTTTTCTTCTTCTTCTTCTTCTTTGTCCCCTCTTTCTTCTTCTTCTTCTTCTTCTTCTTCTTCTTCCCTTCTCCTTTCTTCTTCCTGCTGGCTTCCAAGGTTTTTTTGTCATCTTAGTTTCCTGTCGATCCTTCTTTGCCTGAACCTCCATTTGTCGATGCTCACATGCTGGCATGGCACCAAGAACCGGGTGTAAGCCTGCAGGATTAAAAAACACACACATGCAGGTCATTTGTGTTAAGAAAGAATGCCAGTTCTGTAGCTTTATTCACCAAACATGTACCCCGATTTGACCTAGTGGAAAATTCTATGAAGCACAATGGGAAAATCCAACTTAAGGCTTCAGTAACAAAAGACCATATACTTTCCCCAAATTTACTGGGGAGAAATCCAGGAAGACCAGCCTAAGTCTCAGGAACAAAGACTGAGAACAAAAGACAGGAAGGAATGGACCATTGCCCAGGTGTATGCCCAGGTGAGTCAGGACCCAGCCAGGGCGTTCCTTTTTTAGGAACAAAAGGTTTCTACATGCATCAGCAGGACTCAGCAGAGGTCAAACCCTGCAGGAGACCAAGAAGGGTCTCACAAGGGGTGAAACACTTCGGAGGACCCAGGAGGGTCCCACAAGGGGGTCAAACACTGTAGGGGACACAGGAGATCCCACAACCAGTAAGTCTTCAGTTCCACTAGAGTCTTCCACTAGGGCTTTTGTGGCCTGTGTGAATTCTGAAACATTGGGAGCTAATGTAGCCTCAGAGGTCCATAGAATCAGCATGATCTCAAAGAAAGCAGAGGCCTTCTTGGGTCCCTGGTGCTGGTGTAGCCTCTGAGAAAACAGGTGGAGCTGTGGTTTGTATTATAGAGCCCAGGGAATGGACATGCAGCTTATGGTATGTTTAAGTGGGGTTGGAGGGCATAGGGCGGGGTCTACCTGGGGTCCCAGGTACCCCATGGCCTCCTGGAAAGCAGGTAAAATTTCATCTTGCTTTCTCTTTGTTTCTTCTTCAAAAAGGTTTATTTATTTATTTAGTTATATGAGTACACTGTTGCTATCTTCAGACACATCAGAAGAGGGCATCAGACCCAATTAAAGATGGTTGTAAGCCACCGTGTGGTTGCTGGGAATTGAACTCGGGACCTCTGGGAGAGCAATCAGTGCTCTTAACCGCTGAGCCATCTTTCCAGCCCTTCACCTTACTTTATTAACTTTTCCTTACTGCCTCCGTTCTTCCCACCAGAGTGAATCCCACCACAGCATTCTTTGCTCTAAACAGAGCACCTCAAATATTCATCAACTACTTTAAAGTCTTCTTCAGGTTAAATTAGATGTAATGTTTACAAAATTTGTAACATGGTGGCCTAATCTATTAACGGTTGTTTATTTAGTTGTACTTACATTAGCCAAAATCTCTTTTCAAATGTGGTCCCCAGGACTGAACATTACATTCAGGATGAAGCGGCATCAATTTAATTGTGCTTTCATGACTGCAATCTGTATCTCTATTAAAGAGGCTGTAGCTGAATATGATGGCTTACACCTGTGCTCCCAGATGCTGACACTGGAGGACGGCTGTGAGCTCAAGGCTAGCCTGGGCCACACAAGCTCATAAACGAACAACCATGAGTAGGTGTAACTGTGATTTTGGTTGCCTAACATCTAGAGATTATTTTCATCACGCAATCCTTACAATCAAACAGCTCCCCTTTACTCTGAAGCACTGCATTTAACTGGGTCTAAGTTCATGGTACTGGTAGCAATCAATATTGCTAATATCATATTTCAAAGGAGACATTTTAATTCTTACTCCCATGACCTATGACTCTTCTAGTTCTTTTTTTTTTTTCTTTTTTTCAGAGCTGGGGACCGAACCCAGGGCCTTGTTCTTGCTAGGCAAGCGCTCTACCACTGAGCTATATCCCCAACCCCGACTCTTCTAGTTCTATACAACCAGAAAGGGCATAAGAGTTGCCTTCTAGTCTTTTTTTTTTTTTAAGTTCCTGAAAGAGGATTGGCTACGAGCAGAGTCCTGGCATTCCACCAGAAACTTCCTTCAGTGTTGGGATATAAACATGGATCAGGTGGGGGTGGTCTGCCACCAAACTGCTTCCACCCCTATCCTCCAGGGCCTGAAAATGCCCCTCCATTATCCTACCCCTCTAGACTACAGGGTAAGACCTTTGTTGGGAGTCCTGGTATCACAAAGTCATCATCCTGTGACAGCCAGTGCCATTTCTACCACTCATGCTTCATACACCAAGCTTGCTGCTGGTAGAGCCATGTGTCAATTTTACAAAAATAAATAGAATAGAGTAAAATAAAATACGGTCTGGGGAAAGTATAGAAAGTTTTCAGCAAAGATGCTCTTTCTGATGTAGGCGCTGTGAGAAGACAGATGTTCTGACAACAAAGTCAGTTGAGAAATCTGTGAGGTAAGAGACCTCCCTGGTTTTACCTATCCCCAAAAGCTTGTTGGCAACTCATCATCCAGTCATAAGAGTGGCACTATTAGGAGGCGTGGCCTTGTTTGAGGAAGTGTGTCACTGTAGAGGTGGGCTGTGAGGTCACATATGATCGAGCCATGACCATTGGGAGACACAGTCTCCTTCATGATGTAGAACTCTAGGCTCCTCCAGCACCATGGCTGCCTGCTGTCATGCTTCCTTCCATGATGAAATGGACTGAACCTCTGTAACTGTAAGCACAATGAAATGTTTGCCTTTATAAGAGTTGTCTTGGACATGGAGTCTTTTCACAGCTATGAAACCCAAATTGAGACACACGCTGAGCTCTCTCACTGGCTTTGTAAACAGTCTAAGGGGTGTAATCTGGTTAGGACATGTGGCTGATACCTGGCTAATCTCATTTATTTGTAGATGATCAAGCCAAGTCAAGATGCTAGCTAAACCTAGTTTTTGTTGGTTTTAATTTTTTGAGACAAGAGTCTTGCTATACAGTTCCAGCTACCCTAGGATTCATATATTTTCAGTCAAGTCTGGCCTCAACTCTCAGGAGTTTCTCTTGCTTTAGTGCCACACCCACTCCAGTAGAGTCTGTGTGACATGAAGCTCTTGTGCTTCATTTCTATCCAGACAGAGGCCTGTGCCTGCAATGGCTTGGCCTCCTGGAGGTCCTGGCCGTCTCCCTACAAATAGATGATGACCAGGGTCTATGCTTGCAGTGGAGGTGCCTTCTGTGTTCTAGCCTTGGTGATTTTAGCAATTTTAAGTCTGTCATCAATATCTGATTTTAAGAACATAGCCGTGTGGGAAGATGGTCATGTACTTTTAGATGTCTCAGGAACTGAAAGTTCAGAGACGGAAACGTCTCACACCATCATGATCCTGATAAACTCAATGGCTGCAATGAATTCAACTGCTGTATCCATTAGCTCCCAGTAAATAGGAGAGAAATTAATTGCAGTTACTAACAACACGACTATTCCAGAAAAGCCTATCCCCTCTTTTTGAAAAGTTTCGTTAGCATGATTCAAAACAGTCATGATTCTTTTAGAAAGATCATAGACAAGTTTCAACAAGTTGAACAAACTTATCAAGAGTTAACTATGGTTTCAAAAGTTTCCTTACTATTCTGAGGGGCCATAAATATAGAGTTTAAATTTTATTATGACAAAGATAAATGATGAATACATACAAATCTGGCAGTATAACTGCAGTTTTCTAAACTATTGTTTGCGGCTGAGAATTGTTTCTAGACTGTACGTTCTGCTTTCCTCCTTGCAAGGGACATTGGTGGGGTGATGAATAAGAGCTGGATGATTGCCAATTATGATGGACCTGTTCTAACTGCTTAAATCTATGCTAAGAAGTAAAGCTTTCGCAGCAGCACACACCTCGAGTTTGTGTCTGTCTGTCGCGCCGAATCTGTTCTCTACCTGAAGTCCAAGCCTTGGTCCCTCTGCTGACACACTCCCCTGGGTGGTCTGTGGCACTTTAGTCCCCCAGGTGGTGGGATTACAGACACACATTTTAATGCCAGGCTTAAAAAGCAGAACTGAGTAGACCTTGCAACAACTGTATACTAAGCCACTACTGTTCAGAGTCTGGCCATCTAATCTTGGTGCTTGAGAGGCTGAGGCAGGAGGATTGCCACATGTTCAAGGATATTCTGGATCACAGAGTGGGATTTCATCAGTTGGTCTGAGTTGCCAGCCAACATTACTCCTTGCAAAGTTTTCACTAATTATGTCCACTGGAAAGCTCTACTCACCAAAGTCCCCCGCTCAGAATTCTCTTTATTCCAACAAGACTACTTTTAATAGTAATTTAAAGCCTTTTAAACTACAACAGCATCATGCATCATGCAGTACTTCTAAAACTTGCACCTAGTTTTGTTAGTCAGTAATGAAGGGCAACTTGAGAGGTCCTAGCCATGAAAACACCTCCTTCCAAGCAGGGCTCCTGATAGCATCTCAAGAAACTCCCTGCTCGTCCCACTGCACAGACGCTGGGGGAGACAGTTTTCCCTTCCGCATCACCCTGCAGAAGTCCTGCTTATGCAGCTGGCTGCTGCTCCTCACACACCCCACCATAGCTTTGTCCAGCAGATGGCAGGTTACACCACGAAGAGGTAACTGGGTCTGCCCTCTGCTTATGGGTATTTACAGGTCCCCACATATGCACATAGCACCTCATTAAAAGTATCTACCTATAAGAATAATATATATAATAATTCCTAAGATTCTTAGTTTGGTTGTACTAATACAAGTCTTACTTTCTGTCCGGGACCGGACTGCCAGGCTAGGCAAAGCTAGAACCCTGCCCTGAGCAGATTCGTGAGAAGGGCTTGACCTTTTCAAAGAACATGTCCCCGGAAGACTGTTGCCTCAGTGTCTAAGGAGGATATCTTGCAGTTTAGAGATTCACTTTATGTCCTTGGGCACTTCCCAGTTCTCTCCCCGCCACCTAAGCTTTAGTTCCTGCTTCAGGGCTTTAAAAGCTGTATACTCCTCTCAATAAACAGACCATGACCAGGACACTGCTTGGTCTCGCTCCTCTTTCTCGCCTGTTCTCCCGCAGGTATGGGTCCCCCTCGACCCCCATGAATAACTGGGTCCCTGATGGCGGGGGCAACTTTCTATTCCAAGTCACAATCCAGTTGCCCTCACATATGTATCTACCGGCAGACTCATTTTCAACTGCCCCTGCAGTAAGATCCATATCTGTTCATGAATTATCTACTCTATTCACTCACAAATGAATAGTATTGAATATGGATTGCTCTGAAAACTGAACTAAGTTAACTGGGCTTGGTGTTTTGCTCTCAGGAAGATCCCAGACTCAATTGCAAAGGTATATAGTACAGATAGCTTGAGTTAAAAGCTGAGGAAAAATATGGGCCATGGTGCTTACTTCCTAGATTTAACCCAGAGGATGTCAGAACGAGGACAGGGACATGGAAGACAGACTCAAATGGGTGGGGAGATCTTTCCAGGCATGGAAGGCAACAGTAGAGAGGGACATCAACCAGCTACGATGGCCTCTATACACAATGTTCTCTGACTTCCACAATAACAGCTATGATATGAACACAGTGTGGCCCAATGTTAGTGACTGTTTCCAACTCTCCTCACCCAGGAGTGCAGGCATTTATCCTTAGCTTGTGAGAATGATGGTGCTTCCCACACAACACAGGACACACATGACCTTGACTTCATTCATTCCCCAAGGATCTGTACCTCCCCTATGCATTACACTGTCCAGGCCCTCTGGAGGAGTCATAACACCCTGCTTCTATGCAAAGAGATCCAATCCTGATTGTTACTAGGAGTTGCTCAATGCCAACCAAAAGTTACAAAGGTTCAAAGGCTCAGATTCACTGTGCTAGAAGCAGCCTTCCTAATGTCACAAATGCCACAAACACTGAAACAACTCTCTGAACTTTCCCTATGTCCACCAGGAGGTTAAGGCCAACTTGATTTAAAGACATGAGCTCATGCTGACAAGGGCTTGCTAGATTCTGAAAAGCCAAGGCCAGCCACAGTGATCCACTGGGTGGAGTGACCAACCATCCTTCATGTCCTCCTGATAATTTCCTGTTTGTGGCATCAGCCATTTCCCGTGTCTTTTTACCCTCATGCTTATCGTATTCGTGGCATGGAGTGTATGTATTTTGTTTGGAATTTTGGGTATTCGCCTCTCCTAGGCCCAACACCTTTCCAGGTGGGAAAATTTAGAAGAAGGAAACATATGTGAGTCCAATGTGGGAAATGCTCAGTATTTTCGCCTTAATGCTGGTCTCCTCCAGAGATAGAGTAAGAGGGCAGAGTAGAAAGTGACCACTCCCAACCTCCTTCACTCATTCATCAGCAGGAATTCAGCTCAGAGCTCAGTGGGAGAGCATTTGCCCAGCCTGTGGGAGAAGCTGAAGGGAGGAAGACAAAGAGAGTGAGGAAGAATGGGGTGGGTGGGGGGATGGAGTGGGGACATTCTCTTGGAGACAGAGGAGGAGGTATGGGATGAGGAACAGTCAGAGGGAGGACAGGGAGGGGGATAACAACTGGACTGTAAAAAAGATTAAAGAATAATAATAAAAAGAGAAAGAAAATGAATAAGATTAGGGATAAAAAGGAGGAGGAGGAAGTGAGAGAGAGAAAGAGAGAGAGAGAAGAAGATGGGGGGCAGGGGAGACTTAGATGGGCACTAGCATTCCCAGGGAAGTATGCTGAAGAGGGAGATGGTGGATCCACCCCCACTTTAAGGTGAATTGAGCTGGGCAGTGTGAGCCTTTAATCCCAGCACTCTGGAGCAAGGCAGTGGAGGCAGGCAGATCTCTGTGAGTTCGATACCAGTGTGGTCTACAGAGCAAGTTCCAAGACAACCAGGGCTACACAGAGAAACCCTGTCTCAGAAAAGTAAGAAACAAGTTGAATAATGTTAAAGAAAATCTTAGTGATGCAGTGATATGTGTTAAAGTGTGCCACAGAGGGTTTTATTGAAAATCATATGGAAAGTTCCCTTCTGTGGGGAGAGAGAGCAGCTGCAACAATGTATACAATGAGCAAATCAGAATGGCCAGCCCAGAGCTGTCTAGAATTGGCAGTGGAAAATTACCAAGGGGAGGCGCCAGCAGTAAGGATGGTGCTGACTCCACTGATCTAACGGGATTTTTGAGGAAGGGTACTCAGACATGCTTCTGGGGGGAGGAGGGTGTGGAGAGTAGGAAGCTAATCAGATACCAAGGACAAGGAGTTCTTACCATAATGACTCCACACAGTTCTTTGACAAACTGGATTCTCAAGGAAGTTCTCCGATGGACCTAGCAGGCATTCAGGTGCCTGACCAGTTTGGCCAAGCAAAGAATCTTTGTCTAAGTTCTCCATGGGTTAAGATACAAGAAGGGAGTAGAGAATCCTTGGGGCCTGGGTCTGGGCAATCTGAAATGACTGTGGAAGACGCAGACCAAGGAAGACCCTGGGAGCAACAGTGTAGCTGATTCTTAGCAGAGAGAAAACCAGAAAGTGCCTAGTGAGGCTGAGCAGAACACTGAGGGTCACTGGGTAGGAAACAGAGGGGGTGGGGGAGGGAGAGGGGGGAGAAACTGAGACAGAGTAGCAGATGACCAAAGGCAGTGAGTGGCAGGTTTGGGGGAGGTTGAGCTGGGAAATAAACACATCTCAGGCAGCTGGAGATCCACAGTTTCTTTCCATCTGTGTCCTGTCTGTCTCTTCTGACCTGGAAAAGGAGATCAAAGCCTTGGGTCAGGGGGAGGGGGCAAAGGGACAGCAGGTGAATTGGTGAATTTCCAGGCCCTGCCTGTCACCTGCTTCTGAAACCAAGCTGTCCTTTCCTTGTGGGCTGTGGGTGTCCCTGGGCAAGGCAGCTTGTCTGTCAGTCCAAGCCATCCATTGGTACTGCTAAGCACAGTCTTTCTTCCCAAAGGATGCCACAAAGCCACTGGACAAGGAACAAGGATGACCCTGGGAGGGCTGACACTGCAAGTCCCTTAACTGCAGGACAGAGACCCTAGAAGGAATTCCCAGCA